>NC_085097.1:2500-15000 GCF_963422355.1 Corticium candelabrum | reverse complement strand
TCTTTGAAATAGTCGATCGCTGAAACTAAATTTTTTTATTCAATCAGGCAGTAGATGCTGACTAGCTTTTGATGCAAAAACAAGTATATAAAAACAGCAATGCTGAAACAAAAGTTTAGCATTTCCTATCTCGTTTTTGATTTTACCTATATCGCCATTCTGGGAAAACAACATAACTGATGCTACGTTTTTAGTGAAAGAAACTAAACGGTTACTTGGTAAAGCATAAGCATATCCTTCACTGCTAATTACAGACATGATACTTTTACAAAAGTTTCTGCGTTGGTGTGATTTTCAATTTTTTTTACACTCAGAAATTTAGTAACAATAGACTGGAGACGCAAATGAACTAATCTGATATACAATATCATTTGCTCATGTGTTTCGGTATCAGTAGAATCATCAACCATCAGAGACAAGCTGTGACTGTTATTGACTTTTTTAAGTACTTCTAGCACTAGAACTTTCTGATTAAGATCCATTCTTTTTCTTGTAACGGTGTGACGACTAGCAGTAATTGACCGAAAAACATAGGAGTTTAGATCCGTTGTTACAGCAAACTCAACCATAGCATTACAGTATGAAAGCGGCATTTTATACTTAGCAAGAATGAAAGCTAGTTTGTAAGACACCGTCACCTTTAGACTAGACGGATCAGTGTACTAGTGTAATGATTTTTGTTGCCGCCTTTTCTGGATATGCCTTTGTTAAAAAAGTTTTGAAATTTTATGCTGCTTTTCTTTAGTGAATGTTGTATAATTTTTGTAATTTCGAATAGCATGTCGTTTAGCAGTTCTGTTTTTAGAGTCGTTAGTTACTTACCACATATCATGCACACCATTGTATCTGCTAGTTCGCCAGAAGCCATTAAATATTTCCTCTTTTTAATTTTCTTGAAAGTAAATTTTCTTCTTGTTTTTATGGTTGCATGCCGATACTCATTATAATTTTCCTCGGCTTCGTGAGAGTCAACTGCGGAAGCCACACAACATACCGATTTTTCAAAAACTAGGTGCACTTTTAAAGATCCCCCAGCAACTTTGACTAGATTTTTGGACACCTAATTTATATTTTAATTTTTATTAATCGAGATAACTGTTGTGTACCTCGCTCTTATTTTTTTCAATCTTAGTACTTCGACTGTATCCATTTTCCGAGCGACGTCACTTTCCAGAAAACTACACTTTCGATCTGAACGAGTATAACTAGTACTACTTTTTACACAAAATCTGAGTGGTTCCACTTTCGAGAATTTCAAAACTGTTTGAATCTCAGATTTCTCTTGAGCCTTTCTACTTCTAGTTTTCGAAGAAGATTCCGGAATAGATTCAGAATGGTAAAATGAAGACGCCATTGTTTATTAAAGTTGATCACGTTTAGTCCTTCGTGCTATTTTGTATAATCCAAAGCGCCAGTTACAAAAGAGCAAAGGAATTAGAGCGTCAACCACACCGACCATGCCCACCCCTTGCAAAAATGATACGTTCGCATAAATTCCGCAACACTCAAAAAAGTCTCGAATGCAAATGTCCCTATCGCATGCGGAGATGCGTGACACACCTTTCGCACGCATAAGTAATACGCTTGCACAAATTGCGCAACACTCTAGACGCAGTCTCGCGCATGCGAATGCATGTCTCAAAAGCGCATGTATATGTACATCTTTGCACGCGGAAGTCGTGCGTCACGCAAGCTAGAGATCTCGGTGAGCGATCGATGAGTCGTGTACAGTTTTACACGAACGTTTGGTTCTACAGTTACCGCATGTGAATTGGGCAATTTCGCATACTATATCATGTTGATTTATGTAACGGTAGCAAAAAAAGTCTATTCACTTACAGTAAGAAAGAATACATGAGGAAAGCGTTGTCTGCAAACAGCCACGCCTACCAAGATTTTGGAACACTGCTATGCACAAGGACGTATAGATGGTCGTCTTATTTTGAATTGCTTTGCTAACATTTTCCATTTGGGTCTAGATTTCTTAAAGCTGTATCAAATGCAAGATTTTGTGATTTAATTTTTTGCGGCAGTAAAGAACGTGGCCATGCACATGCAAGATGTTGTAGAACAAAACTTAAAATTCAGCTGGAGTGCGTTGGACTGATCATATATATATAGTATTGAAGAATGTATATTAATGACAAAACTTTATAGTTTGTACAAGTTTTTTACTACAAGGGTATTTAAACACTATGTAAGTTAGTATATAGATTTTAAATTATGTATATAGTTAAGTAGAATAGATATTATGGCTATTTAATTTCAACTGTACACATGCAGCACGTAATGCACTAGCTTATACAATTTACTGAAAGTTCACTGCCAAAGTCGAGTACAAGTAATTGCATTAAATTAATCTATTAATATCAGCATATTCGAGAGAGTAGTGATCAGATATGTCAATACACATAAACAGATTTCAAATAATTGGAGCTCTTGTATTACAAAGAGATAACATTTAGTTGCTGTAAAACTTAATATTGGTTTTAAACGTCTCATATCATCAGCAGAAATATAATTAGAATTGATTATGTGTCTATCAAACGTAAACTGCACACACTGCACATGATTACCTTACAATTTACTACTAGTTCACTGCCAAAGTCGAGTACAAATAACTGTGTTATAATGAAATATTAATATCAATCTTTCAAATTTTATCCAAACATTGACATGGAAATGACAAGTTTACTTGTGCAGTTTTAATTTTAAACAGCATATTTGAGGAAGTAGTGATCAGATATGTCAATACAGACTAATAGATTTCAATAATCGAAGCTGTAGTGTGACAAGAAGACAATTTATTATTTAATTGTTGTCAAATATGACTCAACTTTCTATATGCTACGCTGTTGCAGTCAAATTAACATTACATGAACAGGTCTAGAATGATAGTGTTGTACATATACATGTCAATTGTGCAGCACTTACAACTGTGAACAAGTCGCTTGGATTTTCATAAAACTTTATTGTGTATCCCCACTTTATAATCATAATACATGATATATTGCAACTAGCAACAACTTAAAAATAATAGTCTTGTAAAACTTATCAATCTACTTTTATTTCATTAGGGATAAATAAAACATAGTTCTGAGAATTTCAGAATCTGCTGCTGGATATTTGGACATAGAACACACTTCCGGAAAATGTTCCTTATAAAAATTGCCAGCAAGTTACTTTTTGGTCTTAAAAATACTGCCAGCAATTTTTGTTGAATTAATGGTACACCTGCATGTCGTAGCCAAAGGTGTAGCATCAAAAGTGAGCACTAGTGCAACAGCAAAGTCTGCCATGGATGGAATTTGGCACACAAAACAATCTATGAGCCCAAACTGAGTGCTTCCCACAGACTTCTAAAACTGGACAACACTGTTCATCCTTTTTGATTTTAAGTATCCTGAACAACAAAAAGTCTTCCCACTCTAACTTGCTCTCATGTACAGTTTACAAGCTTCAGGTGCCAGCCCAAGTACCATCATCAAAGCAGAGACTTGATCTGCATCCAAACAATGTTTTCTTTTACACTTCAATGCCACTTTATTGCAGTTATTGTCGGATCTGCATTATATTTACACCGCTGTTTTTAAACTCACAGTTAATTATCTCCTTGTCATTAGCTATACCTCACACTTGAATGGGACTGTGATTTCTGCAGTGCTTGAACTTCCTTTTATTTTTGACTTATGTTAATAGCTCAGTGCTCACGGTGTTATCCATTAACAGTCTGCAAAATCAAATGCAATCCAGAAACTCAAAATCATAATATACCGTACCTGATGGTCAAGATAACGTTTCTCAGCAAAAATGTGTCCATAAAAGCCAAAATAATTTGACATGAAACAGCAAATGTGTGAGTAAATGAACGTTCATAAAGCAGTATTTCAGTCTTGCAAAAAGTAATAATTTTTGTATAATTAACAACAAAGTGCTGATTTAACAGTAAACCATACATAAATGCTGACACACACACACACACACACACACACACACACACACACACACACACACCTGTCAAATATGCAGAAGTTATTGCATGAGAACAGTCTTTAGTGCTTAGTGTGTGTGTGTGTGTGTGTGTGCTTTGTGTGTGTGTGTGTGTGTGTGTGTGTGTGTGTGTGTGTGTGTGTGTGTGTGTGTGTGTGTGTAAAATAGCAGAATGTATTTTAATATTAGTCACAAACTAATTCAATGACTGACCGGTGGCTAGTAGATCCTTTACAGTTATTGACGAAAACAGAAGAGAATGAAGTGCAGAAGTCAAGCAAAACCCATGAATCAAGAACATCTGTTAATACAGGTACCATGTAATACAACAAAAATTCTTGGTACTGAGATGATAAATATAACAGTAACAATCATATGTCATTCATCTTAGATATTAACTTTGGCTTTCGTGATATTTTTGTAGGAGCAAAGATATATGAAAATCTCTCGTCAATCAGGTCAGTATGCACAGAACAGTACTTTCAGACTTTATTTTTCAAGTTAACATTGTGAGCGACAAATATCAAAACCTGCATTAATAAATTTTTTTTAGTACAGCAGTCTCAGATGTAACAGACATGCATTATCATTGCACTGGTAACTTCAGTATTTAATCGATTAAGTCGATATATGATAGGCCTGAAAAACAAATGCATCTGTGGTTTTTCTTGTCTGCACCAAAGTGCTGCAAAATAAAGATATTCTTTAATGATCTAATTTCAATATTTCTGTTATATTATATTCACACATGTTACTATAATTGCAGTCATATCTTAGAGTAGGTGGGAACTCATTAATTCTGAAATACACTAGCCACATTCTTGTTTTCGGTGATTTAACAACTGATTTCCATCGGTGTTCATTCCCAGTGTAAGGTCCATCATAACTTGTCGATCATAAGCGTCGCTAAAGATTACACAGCCATACCGTCTGCCAAAATTGATTTTATGTGACTTATATAATTCAGGATGCTATATAAATATTATCAGTTTTTAGATTAATTCTAGAAAAGAAACAATGGTTCAAGAAACTTGCAAATTGAGCCTGTATCTGGTTTTCAATCGTGAGTTCAAAAAAATACAGAGGCTCTTCAACACCACTGTAAAGGCAACCCGCTGTCATTCACGTTGACTTTTTTATCAGACTAGTACTCTTACAGCAAAGAAAAAATAGTGAACAATTGGCTTGGCTAACTGTGTTGTTAAATTTATGACAGCCTTATTGAAATGAAATCCAGACTTGAATACATCTGGCTGTTGCGGCAAAAGTACTGAAATAACTTTCATAAAATCAGACGAAGCACTTTTTGAAAGCATATGACATTGTGTTAACTGTGTGAGCAATGCCAAACTTGCTTTGGTACAGATTGTTACTTTTCATACAGTCCATTTGTTGTGGAGATATCACAAGCCGGTTCAGTGTCGTGTTTCAATGCCCTCCTCAACATTGTCAGGTTTAGAATCTGCTGAGTCTGCTTCATAGTTTGCTATGTCTACTTCACTGCTCTATCGAACATCATCATATTCTAGATTGCTATCATCATGATCAGACATTTCTTTCGTAGATGAAAGAAATGTCTGATCATGATGAAAGCAATCTAAAATGTGATGGTGATCATCATCATATTCTAGATTGCTTTCATCATGAACAAATGTCTAATCATAATAAGAGCAATCTAGAATGTTATGACGTTGGATGGAGCAGTGAAGCAGATTTGACAAACTCTGAAGCAGACTACTTGATTCAGCAAGGTCATCAATGCTATTCACTTCATCAGAGACATGTCCAATTGCAGCCAGCCTAGATATCATCTTTTCTTGGTTGTGATACTTAACTACTTGCGCAACAACATCAGTTTCAAAACAGACTGATGAGTCAACATGTAATTGGCATCTGACAAATTGAGAAAACGAGAACAGGAAGTTATACTGGAAGCTGTCAAACGAGTTAGACATCGACTTCAGCATCTTGCATGTATGAAAGAAATATCAATAGCAATGGAATGAAGAAAAGAATATCAAGTTTTTAATTGACGAAAGAAACGAGCTTCTCTGTTTACATGTCAATTGAAGTCAAGATATATATTTATATATTTGTATATCTGTATGTGTACGTCAGCACTTGTCATAAGGATTATGGCAAACGGAAAGATGGATAAACAATCCAGGATGTTAGATGAATGCAATATTGACTCTGTAAGTTCTGCGCAAAAATTGAATCAAAAGTTTTTTTCAAAGGGTTGACTCAATTATAATTTCTTTACGAGAAGAGTGAAACGTCTTTCAATTTGCTTCTTTAGCTATGTGACTAATAAAAATATATACTGAATATATTGAAAAAAGCCAAAAAAGAAAAGTCTTTTTTTCTGATTTTCTGCGCATTAGTTTGACAGAAATTATTGGTACGTAACCATTGTTACGCACTAGAGACCATTGCTAGGCGAGACTAGCTAAGTAAACGAGTGAACGAGCAAATGAAAGACTGTTTTCTGAGGTCCCGCGTAAAAAAAAGAGAAAAATCTGTTTTCTGAGTTTTCGCGTGTCAGTTTGACAGAAATTATTGGTAAACAACCATTGTCACGTGACTACGTTACCAACTACGTAAACGAGTTAGACGATTGAAATGTTAACGAATAAGTAAAAAATAGAAAGCTAGAAAATCTACAGCATTTAAAAATCTGTTTTTGAGTTTCCACGTTTTTTGTGACGCAACAATTGTTATGAAGCTACCATGTAAGTAAATTACGACTTGCAAACCATGCATCTTCGTTCGCCTGACACTATGCTAACAAGCACATTACTAGTAAGACCTTTACTATATAATGAAAAAGCACATATGCCAGCTATCTAAACCCTAAGCTGCTATTCAGTTGTTTTTTGGTTACTAGTTCTATACTACGACTGCAATATGACTGTAATTGTTTCTTTTCTAACTGCATTTACTCACAGTGCTGCCACGCCCAGCTGTGTTGTGATGCACAATCTTGCGATACTAATTATCAGTGCGTCGTTGCAACATTTAGCTAAAAGGTTTTTTTTGACCTAAACAAAAAGACAAAGCGATATGATCATATCACACCATTTCACATTGAAGCCTTTTCGGTGACAATTTAGCAGAAACCATCCGCTAGTTACAAACAAAAATGGATGCATGTGCTATTGGGAAAATACGAAAGTTATGCGACAAGCATAAATCTAATGTGATAGGCGAACAGAGTAGATTGACAGGTGCAGGGGTACTGTAATAGTCCAAACATAATATAACTAACATCAGCGATAACAATAAGCGCATGCGCAATTGGTAGAAGTTTATCGTTCAGTCGTTGGACTAAAAAGCGGTATTACTATAATGCTATTGTATGCACCGTATACGTACCGCATGGATTTTTCAGAGTTGTGGCGAGTTTGCTTGGGAACTCTTTCTAATCAGTCAGTTTACCAAGATTTGTGTTAGAGTTAGAGTTAGGGTTAGTGTTAGGGTTAGGTTTAGAGTTAGGGTTAGGGTTAGGGTTAGGGTTAGGGTTAGGGTTAGGGTTATGGGTTAGGGTTTAGCTCAACAGAATTAAACCTCACGTACCAGAACGTGCAGGACAGTGCCTGGTCCGGTGAACGTGGGGGCTCCATTTCCTGTCTTGTGGGGTGCTCTCTCAGGTGTACGGCTTGTCATTAATTGTTAATAGTGGTCTCTCCAGCGTTGATGCAGCAATTTCCTGCTCCAGTGTAAAAATTGTGTTTGTTGGAGTTGTCAGTGTTTTGGTGTCGAATGATTAGGAGTTGTGTGTATTCTGTGTGTTTGTTTAGTCTGTATAATAGGTAGGGGGGAGGAGGAGGAAGAGTAGGAAAGAGAGAGAGGGGAGGAAAACAGAAGACGGGTTAATTTTAATCAGATAGTTATTGTAGTAATAATTAATTACTTGATAAGATTAGATTATGTTGTTAGGTTAATTACGTCGTACGCCACACAATCAAGGTTGGGCCGGGCGATGGGGTAAAGTATCATGGCTCTTAATTAATTTATTAAATGTATAAGTAATTGGTCCCAAAATCGCTAGATCAACTAAATAGTGAGACTATATTATTGGTAGTGGATTCGGGGTTTAATATACCTCCGAAGAAGCAGTTCTGTATTGTCATTTTCAGTCAGAATTTGAAATCTTAAAAATTGAGTTAGTAGTTTTTTTGGTAATTCATATATAATTTAGATCATTAAGTATTAAATTTTGTTTGGTGTGGGGGTGGGGACAGCTACTTCAACATTCATCAGCCAAGCAACAGGATAATTTTAGACTCCTAAGAGATGCCTTCTTTAATTTAGTGTATGTTAAGTCATGCACTACTTAAAATTAGATTAGAGTATTTAATTTAATTTAAGTGGGACCGTGTTTGTGCGTGCTATGGTGTGGGGTGGTTAATGTGGTTGTGTAAATACTGACCTCAATGGAGGAAAGGTGGCTGTTGGCTGGTAATGTTGTGTGGCTTGTCATGAGATGGTGTTGTTGAGGTCTCGAGAGTGTGTAGATAATTGTTGACGAGTTCTTTGTTTGTGTGTGGTGTGTTGATTAAATGGCTGTGTTTCTGTAAATGTTAATCGTGCTTGAATGTTGATCTTGGGTCATGGTAGGGATTGTGTTAAATTGTATTTTTGTAAGTGACTTCGTGAGCTGGTGTGTGTACATTGTGATGACATTGGAGTTGCGTTTAGTTGAGTTTGAGGTATCTCGGTAGTGGATGTCTCCATGTTTGTGATGTCATAAACGGTCAGTTCCGTGGGTAGTTTTCTGTACTTTATATTTGTGTAATTTGTTTTAACCCTTCACGAACGCACCGCTAAGTTCCCTCCCTCTATGACCTTTGCACTACTATGTCACGCCTATAATTATCTAGCGCGCGTCTTTATTATCTAGCGCGCGCTTCTATAGTCTAGCGCGCGCATAACAAAATACTATCGTCTTATTATCTAGCGCGCGCATAACAAAATACTATTATTTGCAACTGTAGCAACATTATAGAAGTAAAAATAACAATTCTGACACGTATGAAATGTACATAAATTGCTCTTTTGAATGACACAACTTTTGTAACTACCTCTAACTGTTTCAATATTTTATTTCGTCTAACTGTTTATTTTACCTCTATTATGCATAACAATCCAATCAAGTTGATTGACTATTTGAAAAAATATTGATATGCAAAATGCTAAACCAATACAAAATATTTGCAGCAGTGACTTCACGCTTTCAATTATATGCACATATATACACCTAATCCAACACTAAAAAACAACAAACTGTTACTATATACAAATCGTAAAACATAACATAGATCACCTAATACAATACTGTATAAATGAAATACTGAAATACTGTATAACAATACATAAATAGAAATATACAACAATATATAAATAGAAATATACAACAATATATATAGAAATATACAACAATATATAATAGAAATATACAACACTATAAATAGAAATATACAATATACACAGTCACAGTTTGGCAATTTTCAGTCATCCTCAGTGTGATATTTTATAAAGCACTGTCGCTCAGCAGATGACACACAGAGGGGGACGTTGCATTCTTGGCAGTGATACCTGGTCTTTGAGTTATGCCTTCCTTCAGATCCGTTGCTATGTGCGTTGCTATGGGCATAACTCAAATTCTTGCCAACTCCTAACATCCAAACTTGGAAAACACTTACTGAAACGTAAAAACTAAACAGCGCATAGCAAAAAACGAAACGAATAGACATCAAACTGTTTTACATACCGATGTCTACCACAACATACGGGTACACAGCCATAGCAACCGAACACTCATGCGTTGCTATGCGCATAACTCAAATTCTTCCCAACGGCGAACGCCCAAACTTGCAAAACAAGTACTAGAAACGTTACTGAACAACGTATCGCAAAAAAACGAGATGATTAGACATCAAAACGTTATACTAACAGCGTAGCGATATCGCTGTCTTCCTCGAAGGATAGCGCTTCTTCGTTGTCCGTCGCGTCATCGTCGGACGACGATATCGAAGCCATCGACACATCATCGCCATCGTCAACTTCGTCATCACTTGTTTGCAGCTGAAAATAAGAAGCCAAATCGCCAACAGGCAGCGAAGCCCCAACTTGACAAGAGCGCTGCGACATCCGGTCGAGAGAAAATTATGACCAAGCCGCATGCGCCGTTAAAAATTCCCCCGTATGTGTAGACACGCCTCAAAGGTGTGTCTAACAGTAAAAAATATTTTGATTGGCTACCAACGTTCAGGAAGGTGGATATTCGACGATGAAGTCACGTGGCCGGAAACAGACCATGACGTCATAGGTGTGCAAACTGCGATATCTAGCGATTACGAGAACGTAGACTCTTCAAAGTAGGTTCATTCGAAAGATAATTTAATAGCGAATCGTTTAGGCTATAATTTAAAAAGATTGACGAAGGCTCCTTTGCAGGAAACCGGAATAGCAAAGCCGGGTACTGACCGGAGGTGGAGACAAGGTACGCGCGTTACCTACTTCACTCCACGTGATGACCTACGTAGGCGCGACGTAATAACTAGTCAGGAATAAATGGGTTAAGTAGAGAACCTTAGGGTTAAGGTTAGGGTTAGGGTTAGGGTTAGGGTTAGGGTTAGGGTTAGGGTTAGGGTTAGGGTTAGGGTTAGGGTTAGGGTTAGGGTTAGGGTTAGGGTTAGGGTTAGGGTTAGGGTTAGGGTTAGGGTTAGGGTTAGGGTTAGGGTTAGGGTTAGGGTTAGGGTTAGGGTTAGGGTTAGGGTTAGGGTTAGGGTTAGGGTTAGGGTTAGGGTTAGGGTTAGGGTTAGGGTTAGGGTTAGGGTTAGGGTTAGGGTTAGGGTTAGGGTTAGGGTTAGGGTTAGGGTTAGGGTTAGGGTTAGGGTTAGGGTTAGGGTTAGGGTTAGGGTTAGGGTTAGGGTTAGGGTTAGGGTTAGGGTTAGGGTTAGGGTTAGGGTTAGGGTTAGGGTTAGGGTTAGGGTTAGGGTTAGGGTTAGGGTTAGGGTTAGGGTTAGGGTTAGGGTTAGGGTTAGGGTTAGGGTTAGGGTTAGGGTTAGGGTTAGGGTTAGGGTTAGGGTTAGGGTTAGGGTTAGGGTTAGGGTTAGGGTTAGGGTTAGGGTTAGGGTTAGGGTTAGGGTTAGGGTTAGGGTTAGGGTTAGGGTTAGGGTTAGGGTTAGGGTTAGGGTTAGGGTTAGGGTTAGGGTTAGGGTTAGGGTTAGGGTTAGGGTTAGGGTTAGGGTTAGGGTTAGGGTTAGGGTTAGGGTTAGGGTTAGGGTTAGGGTTAGGGTTAGGGTTAGGGTTAGGGTTAGGGTTAGGGTTAGGGTTAGGGTTAGGGTTAGGGTTAGGGTTAGGGTTAGGGTTAGGGTTAGGGTTAGGGTTAGGGTTAGGGTTAGGGTTAGGGTTAGGGTTAGGGTTAGGGTTAGGGTTAGGGTTAGGGTTAGGGTTAGGGTTAGGGTTAGGGTTAGGGTTAGGGTTAGGGTTAGGGTTAGGGTTAGGGTTAGGGTTAGGGTTAGGGTTAGGGTTAGGGTTAGGGTTAGGGTTAGGGTTAGGGTTAGGGTTAGGGTTAGGGTTAGGGTTAGGGTTAGGGTTAGGGTTAGGGTTAGGGTTAGGGTTAGGGTTAGGGTTAGGGTTAGGGTTAGGGTTAGGGTTAGGGTTAGGGTTAGGGTTAGGGTTAGGGTTAGGGTTAGGGTTAGGGTTAGGGTTAGGGTTAGGGTTAGGGTTAGGGTTAGGGTTAGGGTTAGGGTTAGGGTTAGGGTTAGGGTTAGGGTTAGGGTTAGGGTTAGGGTTAGGGTTAGGGTTAGGGTTAGGGTTAGGGTTAGGGTTAGGGTTAGGGTTAGGGTTAGGGTTAGGGTTAGGGTTAGGGTTAGGGTTAGGGTTAGGGTTAGGGTTAGGGTTAGGGTTAGGGTTAGGGTTAGGGTTAGGGTTAGGGTTAGGGTTAGGGTTAGGGTTAGGGTTAGGGTTAGGGTTAGGGTTAGGGTTAGGGTTAGGGTTAGGGTTAGGGTTAGGGTTAGGGTTAGGGTTAGGGTTAGGGTTAGGGTTAGGGTTAGGGTTAGGGTTAGGGTTAGGGTTAGGGTTAGGGTTAGGGTTAGGGTTAGGGTTAGGGTTAGGGTTAGGGTTAGGGTTAGGGTTAGGGTTAGGGTTAGGGTTAGGGTTAGGGTTAGGGTTAGGGTTAGGGTTAGGGTTAGGGTTAGGGTTAGGGTTAGGGTTAGGGTTAGGGTTAGGGTTAGGGTTAGGGTTAGGGTTAGGGTTAGGGTTAGGGTTAGGGTTAGGGTTAGGGTTAGGGTTAGGGTTAGGGTTAGGGTTAGGGTTAGGGTTAGGGTTAGGGTTAGGGTTAGGGTTAGGGTTAGGGTTAGGGTTAGGGTTAGGGTTAGGGTTAGGGTTAGGGTTAGGGTTAGGGTTAGGGTTAGGGTTAGGGTTAGGGTTAGGGTTAGGGTTAGGGTTAGGGTTAGGGTTAGGGTTAGGGTTAGGGTTAGGGTTAGGGTTAGGGTTAGGGT
>NW_026912660.1:0-13977 GCF_963422355.1 Corticium candelabrum | reverse complement strand
GTATAGACGCAATAATTTGTAGACTTTTAGTTGCTCTTTTATAGTATGTTGCGTTCAGTTATACGAATGAGTTGATCAATTATCCGAATTGGGCGTTTATTTACCCGTTGCCAGGGGCTGTTGTGCAATATCATGGAAAACTGAATAACTTACCTAGTCTGCGGTTGGGCAGCTGCTTAGACATCATCATTCATCAGCTGTCTAGTCGCAATAATTTTGTAATTAATCTTGACTTTAGTGTAAATATTTAGTAAGTGTTGTACGATAATTTCTTTTGCACTAATCTTGGTGTCCCACGTTTCCGCGGATGTCTAACTAAGCTGTTGTGAGTGAACTAAATCTACATATCTAGGAAGCCTACAACAACGCCTTGCTCCGTCAATCGTGGTGTAATCCGCATACTTTGTAAACAGCGCGTCCTGCGTGATACCATGCAACAGTCCATCATGCGTTGTAGCAGGTTCCTAGCTAATCAAGAGCTCGAATTTTACTGCTTCGCCTTCTCACCTTTCTTGAATCAATCATTTATTGTTCAGCTGAAACGTGAGTGAGCATCATCGAAAGACGTCATGAAAGAAATGTTCACGGTTTTGACTTTACGTATCAGACTGAAACAATTATTTCTATAAATTTAGTACTTCTAAGACAGAACATCGGATAATTGAATACCTGAGTCGGATAATTGAATGCCTGAATGGGATAACTGAACGCCCAATTCGGATAACTGATTGCCTGAATCGGATAATTGAACGCAAAATACTCTAGTTGTCTTCAATTTTTCGTTCACGCTTCAATTGTCTCACTCGTTTATTAGCTGAGATAGGCGCGTAACAATGGTCGCGTAGTCACGTGATAATGGTTGCGTCACAATAATTTCTGTCAAAGTAACGCGCGGAAACTCAAAAAAGACTTTTCCCTTCTTTTAGCTTTTTTCTTTCCATTCCGTTTGTCACGTATCAGTCTCCTTTGCTCTTTAGTCGCGTAAGGGAGCAAAATCGAGAGTCGTTTTACTCTTATCGCCTCGAAATAATAGTCCCGGATATAGGACGGTTGGTTTGAATTTTTGGTGTTGTTTTCTGGTTCCTTTTTTTTGAATTCTTTTGAGTTTGTTGGCCAGCTAGGGAGAGTGGACGTGAGTCCACTGCTCCCTAAGTTTCTGCTGTCAACGCGTTGGCTTTTTCCGTGAATTTCGAAATGCGCCGGAAACGCTGCCCTCGTTGCCATCGTCTATTTCATTCATTAGGACGTCATTCTCGTTTCTGTTCTGTTTCTGATGGAGGCACATCGTCTGGATTTCCTACTGAGCCTGATCTGCATCTGGAATCAGATTCTACCTCACCACGTGCACGCAACACTTCGCCACGCGAACGCAACATTTCGCCAGGTGCACGCAACGTCGTTCCAGCTGAACTTGCTCTACCTGAAACGCTTTCGTCTTCCCTTGACGACTGTACTTCACAACGTTCACAAGTGCGTTCTTCTATTTCTCCTTTGATCTCTGCAGTTTCTGTCCGGAAGTCTTCCGTTTGGTATGATGACTCTGTTCACACCTTTGTCGCCACGGCGACCACCAGGGATGCCGCTGATAAGTCGACACCTGCTGACACAACCCCGCCTCTTCTGCACAGTGGTTCTGTTGGTGTTGCTACGAAGCTCTCTGATGGTCATAATGTCCAGTCTAATCGTTTTCTCCCTCGCCTACGTCTACCTAAGGCGTCTGATGATGTCTCCTGGCGCGAAGTTGATAATTGGATTAAACTAGGACAAAGGAGAACATGTGTCTTCAGATTATCAAGACTGTCATGGAAGAGTCATTCAAAATCTGGATCAAGAGGAACAGTTCATAGCCTTGTTACTGTGTTTAATTAATGGTTAACTTAGTCTTCTCTTTTACTTTAGTCTTGCTGTGCTAGCCAACTTCGTTGTAGCTAGTCTAGAGCTCTTAGCTGCTGTCCCATATGTCGCCACGGGATTGTTAACCGTGTTGGACAGGGGTTGCTAGCTGCTCCCCATTTGTTTATTTATTTCAATAAATGGGTTTGACCGTGCATTGTGAGATGCATCCCTCCAATACAATAGTCTAGTGTATTGTGAGATGCATCCCTCCAATACAATAGTCTAGTGTATTATGAGATGCATCCCTCCAATACAATAGTCTAGTGTTTCAGCACACTTCTCTGATTCCAACGTATATTTAAACAGCAAGGTGCTGCCGACGTTTCAGCTGTTGTACTACAGCCATCTTCAGGGCAAATATTCAAATACTAGTAAATACAATGGAGTAGTTGTGATGTCATAAATACAAGTAACCAATAGTTGACCAGAACTATCTACACTAAGATGTACAATTATGATGAAACTTGGACTAGTGATATGTTGTTGTAGTCAAGCAACTCATCATTGATCACTGCTTCTCCTGTCACCCTTTCGGTTGCTTCAATGACGGCGGAACAAACGGTATTTAACACCGGTCCTCCCTTGTGTTCGTCCATGGAACAAAATGCTTCCTTCTTCCGTTCGTGGAATCTCTTCAGAAGATTGATGTGATACACCTTGGTTTTGCCCCGGACGTCAATTCTATAGCCATTCAATCCAACTCTCTTCGTCACTACATAGGGCCCCTTCCATTTCATTAATAGTTTGTTCGTGTCCGTAGGTAGAAGAACAAGGGCTTTGTCACCCACCGACAGTTTGCGATGTCTAGCTTTCAGATCGTAATACCTTTTCTGGTCTCGCTGGGCCTTCTGTAGCTCCTCGCGAGCTATCCGTAACGTGTCCTCGAGTCTTTCTCTTAGCTCGGTAACGTATTGGTAGCTCGTCCGCACGTCCACATCATCTCCTTCTCGTGTCCATAGGTGGTGAAGAATACGCATAGGACCCCGCACTGTTCGTCCATAAATCAGTTCAAAGGGCGAAAACCCTGTAGACTCGTGAGGTGCTTCTCGATACGCAAATAAGAGTGCGCCTATGTACCGGTTCCACTGCCTAGGCTTCTCCGTACACAAGCGTCTTAACATTGTCTTCAGTGTGGCATTAAACTTCTCCACCAGACCATTGCACATTGGGTGGTATGGTGTGGTGGTGAGTTGGCGTATACTCAACAATCGAGAGACTTCTTTCATGCAATCAGAAATAAATTGGGTGCCTAGGTCACTTAGCACTTCCTCTGGCACTCCCACTCGGCTATAGATGCCAACAAGAGCCTGAGCCACCGACTCGGTACTAATATTCTTAAGTGGGATGGCTTTTGGGTATCTGGTAGCATAGCCAATGAACGTCAAGATGTACCGGTGTCCAGCATTACTAGGAGGGAAGATCGGTCCTACTAAGTCCACTGCTACTCTCTTGAAAGGAACATCTATCAAAGGAGTACTCTGCAACGGCACTCTGGCACAATCTCCTTTCTTGTCCGTACGCTGACAAACTTCGCATGACTTGCAAAATTGTGACATGTCTTTCTCACTCCAGGCCAATAGAAGTTGCTGAAGACTTTGTCAGCAGTCTTCTTCGATTCCAAATGACCACTCAAGATAGAATCATGAGCCAATTCCATAACTTTGCGACAGAGCGGTCTAGGAACGACCACTTGCTTCACTGGTACTCCACCATTGACTCTAGGATGAGCGTATGATCGATAGAGGATGTCATTCTTCATTTCATACGTCACAACTTGTTGCCCCTTGGTCTTGGGCTCTGTAAATTGCCTGTACTTCTTGATCGTGTCATCACCCCTTTGCAATTGGATTAAACGCTCCCTGTCTATTGCAACCGACTGCCTCGCTTCTGGAACTCGCAATGGGACAGTGTCTCCCAACCTCGCCTGAGCTCTGGTCACCACTCCAGCCAAATGATGATTGGCATCTGGATCTTCTGCTCTTCTCGCCCCTGGGACGTTGCCTTGATTACATCACATATGGGGGTTTGTAAACACAAAGCCTCTACTGTACCTGACAAGTAGGGAGTGTCAATTTCAACACGATCTATCGGCACTCTCCTGACAGTATTGTCAACCAATTGAATAAAGCCGTATTCTCCCGTGTACTGATCTTCTCTTTCGAATTGGTGCTTGATGATCACTCCACTGCATCCAGTGTCTCGTAGCGTCTCAACCTTGGTGTCACATTCCCTTCCTTCAACGATGGGCATCTCCGCACGATTAGTCCGCTTCCGTATTCCGGCGCTGCTGACAAAAGGAACTCTCTCTCCTGAATCCAACACTAAGTATCCCATAGGATCATAATGGGATAGGTCAGGGACAGAAGCAAACTGCGACTGATCCCTTGATGAAAGGCACCCAGCACCCACATCCTCTGACTCTCTTGTTCGAACTTCTTGCTGAAGTCCCTGCTCATGCTGATGCTACCTTATGGCCGTCGCCGCTTTCTGCCGTGACTTTGCATCACCGACTGTCCTACGTACGCTGATGAGACCAGCAATCTTTTGCCTCTTGGCCCAGCTTGCTGCATATGTAACACCCTCTTGTAGGTCTAAACTTGCATTCTGACGCCTTGTGGCCGAATTTCTTGCAAAGGTAGCACTGAACGCCTGGATTCTCCAGTAATGCCTCCTTAGGTTGAGCACAGTTGGCTTCCCGTGAAGCCAGAGAGGGGTTTGATTGATGTGTGGTCGGGACAGAGTAGAACTTGCGGTTATGGGCTGTCAAAAATCTCTCCACTACCTGCGCTAACTCCATGAGATTGGGTATCTCTCTCTCACGAAGATGCGCTGCTAAATCTCTTGGACATGCGTTGATAAATTGTTCTCTTATGAACAGGTCCTTGATGCCGTTCGATGTGTCTGCAGTATGAGACAACAAGATCCATTTGTCAAGATACGTATTTAACCAAGTAATAAACTGCTCCGGGTTTTCGTACAGCTCCGAGTGACACTTCCTAAACTTGTTGCGGTATCCATCCGTCGTTAAGTCATAGCGCTTGAGTAAGGCTTCCTTCAGTAAAACGAAGTTGAGAGCAGCGTCGTCTGGCATTCTGGAATACACATCTAAAGCCTTACCAGTGAGCAACGCACTTAAAGCTGTTGCCCATTCAGAGTCGGGCCAACTGTTGCTCTTTGCAAACCTCTCAAAACGTTGCAAGTAGCTATCTATTTCATCACTACTTTCCTGAAAAGGCGGTAATTTAGGAAACCTGCCTGGTCGCTTACCACTACCAGCTCCTGGCTCGGTGGTTATCTCCACTTCTGTGGCCGATTCCCTTTCTACCTTCCTCATCTCTAACTCGTGCTTGCGATCTGCTTCTCTGGCGTCAACTTCTAACTGTAACCTCTTCCAGTCTCTTTCTCTCTGTCTCTCTTCTCTTTCAATTGATTGCTGCTCTGTCACGAATGCTTGCAGCGCTTCGCCACTCAGGCCCATTCTCTCTCCCATTTCAATTAATCGCTCCATTCTATGTACTTGACTTTACCCACTCACCTTCCACATTCTTCTACTTGTGACTCTTGTCTCACTTCTCGAATTGCTGCAACATTTTCGGCACACGTTTCTTTCGCTTTTCCTTTCCCGCCTGAGCCCCCAGTGTAACGGTCTTCTCAAAGGATAGGCGAATGCGTGCCACGCTACGCAGGCAGACGTTTGACGACGATCTGGGTCGATGACACACACACACACACACACACACACACACACACACACACACACACACACACACACACACACACACACACACACACACACACACTACATGTTTACTCACCACAACTTCCAAAATCACACTAATTCGACTCTACACAACCAGCATATATATGGAGGGATCCTACCCCAGTCAATCAATTAACCCCACCCAAATTTCCTTATATGGTAACCCAAAAGTCAAACTGTGGCTTCTCTTTAGACACGTGTTACAGTGATCAATCAAATTTATTGATCAAGATCTGAACCATTTTATTGCGTAGTATACTGCATCTAGCTTACGCTTTTACAGTATTTAGATTTACTAAAATATGAGAGTCAATTTAAAGTAAGATCGTTGAATTGTTTGGTTCAGCTGCATAAGCTCAGGCTCAAAATAGAAGTAATTCTTGAATGCTTTGAGATTAATTTACTCTCATGTGCCTGCATGTGTATGTAATCTTACATAACAGATTTTATTGCATTCATAATTATTGTTGTATTTCTATTTGTTTGCAGTTTGTAATGCTGACACAGTGAAACCAGAAGAGTTGAGTCGTCTTGCCTTGTCCATAAAAGCACACTGGAAAGACGTTGCATTAATTCTAGCGCCTTACCTTTTTACAGTCACGGGAGAAATCAGTGCAATAGAACGTGAGCATCCTGGTTCTCTATTTGTTCAAGCTAAAACCATGTTGGAGATCTGGACAAACAAAGTTGGTGTCAACGCTCATCGTCATGCACTAATCAAAGCATTACTTGACTTGGGACTGAGAGTTCAAGCAAATGAAGTATTTGGAGACGAAACTGTGAAACAGGTAGCATCACAGCAGTGAAAGGTGCAGAAACAAGTGGGAGGACTGACAGTTGAATGTATATAGGGTATACATACAGATACACTGTGTACAATCATTCTAGTAATGATAAATTTACCTTTTCAGAATTTAGCAAGAACATGTGCATACACATTGAAGTGACAACATTGGATCTGCTGCTTAGAGCTCTACGTATGATGGACGTAAGTCTTGATCAGTAGAATGAGCAACAAGATTCAAGGCAGTAATGAATCAAGATGAACACAACTGTTCAATATTTAGATCTTGTGAAGTATCTGTACATACAGTATGTGGCAACTTATGCTAGGGGACATCACGAGGCTGCTAGTCGCAGTAACCTAATGTACTGGTGTGAATAGAACGACCACAATTATTGTTTGAGTAGCACACGTTTGTAGCTCCTGTAAAGAACAAGATTGATGCTATACACAGTTAAAGCCTAGAAGTTTGTGTACATAGGTTTATGTGGTGTGCAGATGCTGTTGTTGTCTTTATCTTTCTGTCTGCTTGTCTGTCTGTCTGTCTGCCTTCCCTCTTGTAAACATGTGGTAAAGTGCACAACTATTGCAGGTAATGGCACATATTGTCAATCAGTATATACAATATAGAACGAAAGTATGAATAACTGAATGCAGAAAGAAATGAACTGAAACAAGCCAAGCTGCTCGACTAAGATAAGAACAAAACCTCCTACCAACTACTTAAGCAGATGCACTCAGCGAAGCAGTTATAACAGCACTGAGCAGTGCTTTACCCTTTAGCCAGCTGTAATAGACATAAAATGCATATAAACCCAATACTAAAATAAATCAGTTTGTTGTATTGTTGTAGGTCGACATTTTGTACTGACCAACTATGCCATCAGTGAATGATCTTGTTTAGCTCAGATTCATCTGCATGTATCATCATTTCCATTTCTTGTACTGCTATATGCACGTCTAGTCATTTGTCTGTGTGTTTGCCCATCTGTCAATCAGTCCATCTGTCTGTCATCATGTCTGTCCATCTGTCACAGTCCATCCATTTTTCACCCATCCACCCATCCTTCCCCCAATTCATGTGCATACAAGCCTGACTACATCCGTATGTCTTTCTGCTAAATTGTCAGGATGCATTCATTTCTCCTCGTCTGCCTACCCACCCACTCATTGGGTATACAGTAACCCAAAATAAAATTAGAAACATACCAAATGACTGAGCAAGAAGAGCCAATACCAGACAAACCATAAGTGGCACAAAGTACTGCAGATCGACCCACACCGACTAGGTACAAAACACTTCAAATCTGCTACAAACAAACAACATCAATAATAAATAATTAATATCAACAAATCAGTAACCTACTAAACTGTACATGCACGTCCCTATCAATGTATGCAGCTCGACAGCCATTACTTATCCTTCCTAATTCTCATTTGTTTGAATAAATTGTTCTTGTAGAAGAGACAGTGTTCGTAGTGGTTGCAAACAAGTAGAGCAATACAAAACAAATGTGTGTGTGTGTGTGTGTGTGTGTGTGTGTGTGTGTGTGTGTGTGTGTGTTGTGTGTGTGCAGATACGCTTTCATACTTTCTCTCTGGTGACATGCATTGTCTCCCTGTTTTGTGTGACAAGAGAGTCCCTCACCAAACGCTTGACGCACAATACTGATAGAAACAATAGAGCAAAAAATTACGCTGCACAAAATACTACAAAGAAAAAAGAACTAGAGTAATGTAGATAATGCATTCAGCTGTCTGTCTGTCTGCCTGTCTGCTAGTCTGGCTGTTTTGTCTATCTGTCTGTCTGTCTGCCTGTTTGTCTATTTGTTTGTCTTTCTGTATACACACCAATCTGTCTGTCTGTCTCTATGTGTCTGTCCACTTATCTGAGGTATTTGTATGTTTGCTAATTATCTGCCTCATTTGCTTGTCTATTGACTAACCACATCAACTCATCTGTATATAAATATAACCTCATGCTCGTCTCCCAACCCAATACCTTGTGTTCTCAATATTTATAAAATTGTAAAATGCAACCATGCAGCACTCTGTCTATGTATGTCTGTGTGCCCTACAATTATTGTTCTTTCTTTCCTGTCTGTCTGTCTGTTGTTAAAAACACTGGATCCGGTCTGCCTATGTCTGTCAATTCATCTGTTGATCTGGTGGTGTAGGTTGGCGTTTTGTTCTACGTACGTGTACCCATTACACTATCCATACATACTAGTAAATGCTCGGTTAGCATTGTGTTTGGCGAGCGATGGTGTTCCGTCTTTACCTATTCGCGTAACAATGGTTGCGTTACGTAGCAATAGTTTCTGTCAAACAAACGCGTTGACTCAGGAAACAGACTTTCAGTTACTCTTCTATAGTATTTTGCGATCAATTATCGAAATCCGGTGTTCAGTTATTCTATTCAGGCGTTCAATTATCATATTCATGCGTTCAATTATCCGTTGCTTACCGCTGTTGTGCAATATCATGGAAAACTGAATAACTTACATAGTCTGCGATTGGGCAGCTGCTCAAATATCATCATTCATCAGCTGTATAGACGCAATAATTTGTAGACTTTTAGTTGCTCTTTTATAGTATGTTGCGTTCAGTTATACGAATGAGTTGATCAATTATCCGAATTGGGCGTTTATTTACCCGTTGCCAGGGGCTGTTGTGCAATATCATGGAAAACTGAATAACTTACCTAGTCTGCGGTTGGGCAGCTGCTTAGACATCATCATTCATCAGCTGTCTAGTCGCAATAATTTTGTAATTAATCTTGACTTTAGTGTAAATATTTAGTAAGTGTTGTACGATAATTTCTTTTGCACTAATCTTGGTGTCCCACGTTTCCGCGGATGTCTAACTAAGCTGTTGTGAGTGAACTAAATCTACATATCTAGGAAGCCTACAACAACGCCTTGCTCCGTCAATCGTGGTGTAATCCGCATACTTTGTAAACAGCGCGTCCTGCGTGATACCATGCAACAGTCCATCATGCGTTGTAGCAGGTTCCTAGCTAATCAAGAGCTCGAATTTTACTGCTTCGCCTTCTCACCTTTCTTGAATCAATCATTTATTGTTCAGCTGAAACGTGAGTGAGCATCATCGAAAGACGTCATGAAAGAAATGTTCACGGTTTTGACTTTACGTATCAGACTGAAACAATTATTTCTATAAATTTAGTACTTCTAAGACAGAACATCGGATAATTGAATACCTGAGTCGGATAATTGAATGCCTGAATGGGATAACTGAACGCCCAATTCGGATAACTGATTGCCTGAATCGGATAATTGAACGCAAAATACTCTAGTTGTCTTCAATTTTTCGTTCACGCTTCAATTGTCTCACTCGTTTATTAGCTGAGATAGGCGCGTAACAATGGTCGCGTAGTCACGTGATAATGGTTGCGTCACAATAATTTCTGTCAAAGTAACGCGCGGAAACTCAAAAAAGACTTTTCCCTTCTTTTAGCTTTTTTCTTTCCATTCCGTTTGTCACGTATCAGTCTCCTTTGCTCTTTAGTCGCGTAAGGGAGCAAAATCGAGAGTCGTTTTACTCTTATCGCCTCGAAATAATAGTCCCGGATATAGGACGGTTGGTTTGAATTTTTGGTGTTGTTTTCTGGTTCCTTTTTTTTGAATTCTTTTGAGTTTGTTGGCCAGCTAGGGAGAGTGGACGTGAGTCCACTGCTCCCTAAGTTTCTGCTGTCAACGCGTTGGCTTTTTCCGTGAATTTCGAAATGCGCCGGAAACGCTGCCCTCGTTGCCATCGTCTATTTCATTCATTAGGACGTCATTCTCGTTTCTGTTCTGTTTCTGATGGAGGCACATCGTCTGGATTTCCTACTGAGCCTGATCTGCATCTGGAATCAGATTCTACCTCACCACGTGCACGCAACACTTCGCCACGCGAACGCAACATTTCGCCAGGTGCACGCAACGTCGTTCCAGCTGAACTTGCTCTACCTGAAACGCTTTCGTCTTCCCTTGACGACTGTACTTCACAACGTTCACAAGTGCGTTCTTCTATTTCTCCTTTGATCTCTGCAGTTTCTGTCCGGAAGTCTTCCGTTTGGTATGATGACTCTGTTCACACCTTTGTCGCCACGGCGACCACCAGGGATGCCGCTGATAAGTCGACACCTGCTGACACAACCCCGCCTCTTCTGCACAGTGGTTCTGTTGGTGTTGCTACGAAGCTCTCTGATGGTCATAATGTCCAGTCTAATCGTTTTCTCCCTCGCCTACGTCTACCTAAGGCGTCTGATGATGTCTCCTGGCGCGAAGTTGATAATTGGATTAAACTAGGACAAAGGAGAACATGTGTCTTCAGATTATCAAGACTGTCATGGAAGAGTCATTCAAAATCTGGATCAAGAGGAACAGTTCATAGCCTTGTTACTGTGTTTAATTAATGGTTAACTTAGTCTTCTCTTTTACTTTAGTCTTGCTGTGCTAGCCAACTTCGTTGTAGCTAGTCTAGAGCTCTTAGCTGCTGTCCCATATGTCGCCACGGGATTGTTAACCGTGTTGGACAGGGGTTGCTAGCTGCTCCCCATTTGTTTATTTATTTCAATAAATGGGTTTGACCGTGCATTGTGAGATGCATCCCTCCAATACAATAGTCTAGTGTATTGTGAGATGCATCCCTCCAATACAATAGTCTAGTGTATTATGAGATGCATCCCTCCAATACAATAGTCTAGTGTTTCAGCACACTTCTCTGATTCCAACGTATATTTAAACAGCAAGGTGCTGCCGACGTTTCAGCTGTTGTACTACAGCCATCTTCAGGGCAAATATTCAAATACTAGTAAATACAATGGAGTAGTTGTGATGTCATAAATACAAGTAACCAATAGTTGACCAGAACTATCTACACTAAGATGTACAATTATGATGAAACTTGGACTAGTGATATGTTGTTGTAGTCAAGCAACTCATCATTGATCACTGCTTCTCCTGTCACCCTTTCGGTTGCTTCAATGACGGCGGAACAAACGGTATTTAACACCGGTCCTCCCTTGTGTTCGTCCATGGAACAAAATGCTTCCTTCTTCCGTTCGTGGAATCTCTTCAGAAGATTGATGTGATACACCTTGGTTTTGCCCCGGACGTCAATTCTATAGCCATTCAATCCAACTCTCTTCGTCACTACATAGGGCCCCTTCCATTTCATTAATAGTTTGTTCGTGTCCGTAGGTAGAAGAACAAGGGCTTTGTCACCCACCGACAGTTTGCGATGTCTAGCTTTCAGATCGTAATACCTTTTCTGGTCTCGCTGGGCCTTCTGTAGCTCCTCGCGAGCTATCCGTAACGTGTCCTCGAGTCTTTCTCTTAGCTCGGTAACGTATTGGTAGCTCGTCCGCACGTCCACATCATCTCCTTCTCGTGTCCATAGGTGGTGAAGAATACGCATAGGACCCCGCACTGTTCGTCCATAAATCAGTTCAAAGGGCGAAAACCCTGTAGACTCGTGAGGTGCTTCTCGATACGCAAATAAGAGTGCGCCTATGTACCGGTTCCACTGCCTAGGCTTCTCCGTACACAAGCGTCTTAACATTGTCTTCAGTGTGGCATTAAACTTCTCCACCAGACCATTGCACATTGGGTGGTATGGTGTGGTGGTGAGTTGGCGTATACTCAACAATCGAGAGACTTCTTTCATGCAATCAGAAATAAATTGGGTGCCTAGGTCACTTAGCACTTCCTCTGGCACTCCCACTCGGCTATAGATGCCAACAAGAGCCTGAGCCACCGACTCGGTACTAATATTCTTAAGTGGGATGGCTTTTGGGTATCTGGTAGCATAGCCAATGAACGTCAAGATGTACCGGTGTCCAGCATTACTAGGAGGGAAGATCGGTCCTACTAAGTCCACTGCTACTCTCTTGAAAGGAACATCTATCAAAGGAGTACTCTGCAACGGCACTCTGGCACAATCTCCTTTCTTGTCCGTACGCTGACAAACTTCGCATGACTTGCAAAATTGTGACATGTCTTTCTCACTCCAGGCCAATAGAAGTTGCTGAAGACTTTGTCAGCAGTCTTCTTCGATTCCAAATGACCACTCAAGATAGAATCATGAGCCAATTCCATAACTTTGCGACAGAGCGGTCTAGGAACGACCACTTGCTTCACTGGTACTCCACCATTGACTCTAGGATGAGCGTATGATCGATAGAGGATGTCATTCTTCATTTCATACGTCACAACTTGTTGCCCCTTGGTCTTGGGCTCTGTAAATTGCCTGTACTTCTTGATCGTGTCATCACCCCTTTGCAATTGGATTAAACGCTCCCTGTCTATTGCAACCGACTGCCTCGCTTCTGGAACTCGCAATGGGACAGTGTCTCCCAACCTCGCCTGAGCTCTGGTCACCACTCCAGCCAAATGATGATTGGCATCTGGATCTTCTGCTCTTCTCGCCCCTGGGACGTTGCCTTGATTACATCACATATGGGGGTTTGTAAACACAAAGCCTCTACTGTACCTGACAAGTAGGGAGTGTCAATTTCAACACGATCTATCGGCACTCTCCTGACAGTATTGTCAACCAATTGAATAAAGCCGTATTCTCCCGTGTACTGATCTTCTCTTTCGAATTGGTGCTTGATGATCACTCCACTGCATCCAGTGTCTCGTAGCGTCTCAACCTTGGTGTCACATTCCCTTCCTTCAACGATGGGCATCTCCGCACGATTAGTCCGCTTCCGTATTCCGGCGCTGCTGACAAAAGGAACTCTCTCTCCTGAATCCAACACTAAGTATCCCATAGGATCATAATGGGATAGGTCAGGGACAGAAGCAAACTGCGACTGATCCCTTGATGAAAGGCACCCAGCACCCACATCCTCTGACTCTCTTGTTCGAACTTCTTGCTGAAGTCCCTGCTCATGCTGATGCTACCTTATGGCCGTCGCCGCTTTCTGCCGTGACTTTGCATCACCGACTGTCCTACGTACGCTGATGAGACCAGCAATCTTTTGCCTCTTGGCCCAGCTTGCTGCATATGTAACACCCTCTTGTAGGTCTAAACTTGCATTCTGACGCCTTGTGGCCGAATTTCTTGCAAAGGTAGCACTGAACGCCTGGATTCTCCAGTAATGCCTCCTTAGGTTGAGCACAGTTGGCTTCCCGTGAAGCCAGAGAGGGGTTTGATTGATGTGTGGTCGGGACAGAGTAGAACTTGCGGTTATGGGCTGTCAAAAATCTCTCCACTACCTGCGCTAACTCCATGAGATTGGGTATCTCTCTCTCACGAAGATGCGCTGCTAAATCTCTTGGACATGCGTTGATAAATTGTTCTCTTATGAACAGGTCCTTGATGCCGTTCGATGTGTCTGCAGTATGAGACAACAAGATCCATTTGTCAAGATACGTATTTAACCAAGTAATAAACTGCTCCGGGTTTTCGTACAGCTCCGAGTGACACTTCCTAAACTTGTTGCGG
Source organism: Corticium candelabrum (assembly GCF_963422355.1). Classification (NCBI taxonomy): domain Eukaryota; kingdom Metazoa; phylum Porifera; class Homoscleromorpha; order Homosclerophorida; family Plakinidae; genus Corticium; species Corticium candelabrum. The sequence continues at coordinate 79 of NW_026912660.1, read as the reverse complement.
TATCCATCCGTCGTTAAGTCATAGCGCTTGAGTAAGGCTTCCTTCAGTAAAACGAAGTTGAGAGCAGCGTCGTCTGGCA
>NW_026912659.1:12500-20406 GCF_963422355.1 Corticium candelabrum | reverse complement strand
TCTTCAATTAATTTCCCTACCCTAGATGACTTGCTGGTGCTTGCTTACAACCATCGATCCCTGTTACTGACGCAATTAACTTACTATGCATTAATTACATTATAGTTGCTGTAAATTTACTAGCTTCTTGCAACCACTCACCAACCTTCTGTCACAGACACTGTACAGTATAGATATCATACTTATCTAGAAATTACGTAATCACACATGGACAATCAGAAAATTATTAGTTGTAATACACACATTCCTAGGATCTGTATACACCAGAGAGAACCACTTTAGTTGAGCACATTGAAGAGTCTACGATATGGTAGTGTTGTCAGCCACGTACCGTACAGGCAGGTAGCTAGATAGCTAGCCTCGAACTTCCAGACCAGAGAGCGCGCGAACTCTAGTCTGGACCAAGTCGATACTAAAATGATTTCGGAAATAGCCCTTCTTAGCCAATCAGCTTCTACAACCCGAATCTCGGTTGTAAATTCTGATTGGCTTAGCAATAATTGGTTATGCTAAGTGCACTAGCACCTGATTGCGCGCGTGTGAAATCCTCGTGGGCGGCTAAGTGCACGCCACAACAATGACAAGACTCTGCATGCCAAAAACAATGATCAGACTCTGCACACACACATCTTAGTTTTAGTTTCAGCTTCAGTTCTTTGATATTTTCAAGTTTGCGGTGAGAGGACATGCACAGCAGCGTCGCTAGACCATCACCTTTGACAACTGGTAGAGCGGTAGTCTCGCTAGTCGAGCGGTTAGACTAGGTAGCGGTCTGCCGAAGAATCAAAGAGTCGTGGTTTCATGCCGTCCACCAAGATATCGCCGCAAACACTGCAGACGTCTCTTCTTTGTTTGTGAGATGTCATGGCATTTACAAATGATATATTGATCTAGGTAAAACGATCCTACGCTGTTAGACACCATTTACCATCGCTTTTGATAAATACTTCCGAAATCATTTTAGTATCGACTTGGTCCAGACTAGAGTTCGCGCGCTCTCTGGTCTGGAAATTCGAGGCTACTAGATAGCTAAATTGAGCAAGAGCTAGTACGGTAAGTGTTGCGCGTATGGATTAATGGGACTGTCGACAATGAACAAAAGTGTCTAGCTAGTGAACAGAAGCTCTAGTGAACATGCAGATCTATAGTCGCTGTAAACAGAATATATAGTAGCCGATAGTCGCCGTGAAAAGGATAGTCGCTGTGGTCAGGAGAGTCCCCGGTGAACGTGAACAAGATTGTCACCTGTGAACAGGATTATAAGTCGCCTGTGAACAGGATAGTCGCCATGAACACTGTATGCATATGGCTAGTGTGAACATGCAGAATAGTCGTCGTGAACAGGATAGTTAGTCGCCTGTGAACAAGATAGTCCCCAGTGAACAGAATAGTCAACGCTATAGCGGGGACTATCCTGTTCACTGGGGACTATCCTGTTCACTGGGGACTATCCTGCTCACGTGAACAGGAATGTCCCCAGTGAACAGAATAGTCCCCGCTAGGGTGGGTTCAAATTGCGTGAACAAGATAGTCCCCGGTGAACAGAATAGGAGCAAATATGAACAGAATAGTCCCCGTGAACAGAATAGTCCCTGTACAACACCTACTGCATCCGACTCGTACTGTAAATCAGCACTCTATCTAGGAATAAATGGACTGTGACACTCACAACGATGCGTATATCGATGCAACTATTTTGTCTTGTAACTTTTTTAGTAGTTTTTTTATTGCTATTTAGTACAGTGAGCCTATGCGTGCGCCAACTAGGTAGTACAGCCCACATCCGTCTAGTCATTGGTCGACAAGAAATTATCATTACTGTAACTGTAACCAGAGACTAACAATAGAAATCTACTAACCATTCGTAATATTCATATCGATAATCTGACCGTGCGAAGAACGGGATGGTGAACTAAAATTTTGTTAGTAGACGATGTTTGGGACGGAGCTTCTAGAGCATGCGCAATCTCGAAGGTCAAAACACACTTTTCGCCGATCTCGCTGTACACAAAGTCCCCGTTTCTGGGTCTGCTTCTGAGATCATCTTGCCGTTGACTATGTTTTGTAAGTAAGTTCACTACTTACCATTTCGTGCATCTTGTGAGAGACTTTGCCTGAGTAGAGACACGTAGGAAGCCATTTCTTGAGTACGAGGGTATGACAGTCTCTACAGCCAGCCCCTCCTCCTTTTTGACTGTTGTCAAGCTGAAGTCGCCTGATTCACACTCTGAACAGATATACGTGGATTGGAAGCACAGACTACTCATTGTCTAACGATGGATTAGTTTTGGTGAGTGAAATCATGCCACCTGGGAATTTATTTGGGTAACCAGACATGTAGGACGTTCCGCGTTGTTTCTGCCATGGGCAGTCTAGCTTGCTTCTGTATATATGTGATTGGCCAAGTCGAAGTTGTTACTGTGATAACTTGCACTCGATAGGCACAGTACACGTACAATAGCCCTGCAGTCTGTTTATTGCTATTAACGTGTGTGTGTGTGTGTGTGTGTGTGTGTGTGTGTGTGTGTGTGTGTGTGTGTGTGTGTGTGTGTGTGTGTGTGTGTGTGTGTGTGTGTGTGTGTGGTGTGTGCATGTGTCCATATGTATGTTTGTTTCTTGTCCATCTATCCGTTCGTATCTTATTCATCTGTCTGTCAGTCCGTCCTCTTTACAACCCTGTCCCTGTTTTCATACTTTGACTTTCTAACTCTCAATCCACCTAACCTGTATTACGCATGTAGCGGTGGAAATACATGCATAAACCTGCTGAAGGATCACCAGAAGCTGAACTCACTGTCCTTCAGAATCTCAAGGATTGGATCTCGTCTGATGCGAACGAAGACGGACAGTGAGACAGAGAGATGTTTGTAGTTCGATAAAAATGTGTGAGTATGAGGGATGCTGCATGGTCAATAGATTTATGAGCATTCTGTTGTTGACGTCTAGCTGCAGAATTTGATCTCACTAGTAACTGTGTGAGTATGGAGTGTGGTGCTGTGTGATGCAAACACTTGAGTGGATAACAGACAGACAGACAGGCAGACAGACAGACAAACGGATGGAGGGATGGACGGGTGGACAAACAAATAGATAGAGAGACAGACAAATGGATGGAGGGATGGATGGATGGACAGACAAATAGACAGACAGACATACAAATGGTTGGATGGATGGACAGACAGACAGACAAATGGAGGGAGGGAGGGATGGACAGATGGACAAACAAATAGACAGACAGACAAATGAACAGATAGACAATAGACAGACAGACAGACAAATGGATGGAGGGACAAACAAACAGACGGACAAGCGGATGGAGGTATGGGCAGACAAATAGACAGACAGACACACACACACACACACACACACACACACACACACACACACACACACACACACACACGTGGTTGTACTGTCAGTCCATTGCAGACAAATCCATAAACCTTTCTCTTCATTTCTGTGTTGTTCATCCCTCTGTCCCCCCTGTCCATCTATCACCTCCCCTCCCACTCAAACGGCTCTCACAACTCCCACCAAACAGCAACAACAATGACAACAAGACACAACAATCACTTTCCTTCTCTTTGCGTCTCCCATAGTTTACAACAATACAAGGTGCCAAACACAATACCCAATATACCCGCAGCTATTGTATACAAAATCGAAGCGAAATCACAATGTCTGTCACTAAACTATCAGAGCGGCCCCTCTCTCCACCGTCACTCATCTCAGTACTCCGCTATTATACAACCCACAGTCCAATTCGTTTACATCAAAGTGCAGCACGACCGTCGAGGTCTGTCCGTCAGCCTCTGTACCGTCGCTGTCACTCCACCCGAACTACCACCACCAGACTCCACTGGATCCTATCACATGATGGCAAATGATTGACACTCACTGGGTTTTTCGATATTAATGCGTTTGTTGGTTGTGTTACCGATTTTTGGTCCATTTTTGCTTTGATGTCTCTAGCTAGAGTGAGGAACGCTTCTTCGACTCCTTGGCCTGTTTTGGCGCTCGTTTCCATGAATTTGATGCCGTGCTCTGCTGCCAGCTAATGGGGTGAGAGAGATGGGGAAGGTTAGGTTGTGTGGTGATTCAGGCAAGTGCACACACATGGACACACGCATGTACATACACACATGGACACACGCACACACTCATACACACACACATGGACACACACAGACACACACACACACACACACACACACACACACACACACACACACACACACAAACGAACACACACACACATGGACACACATACACACACATGGACACACACATACACACAGACACACACAAGTGACATGCACACATGATGATGGCATGGCCACCACTAGCCTCGGATCCCAGACGTTTCTATGTACAAAGCACAGCCCTTTCCCCGCCTAATCTGTGCCTTGCTTAGAAATGTCTGGGCTCCGAGGCTAGTCCACCACTGTGGTGAAGACTATCCAAGGAAGCGTTTCCACTAGTGCCTAAACCCGTTTAACAAGTGGTTAATTAAGCTAAACTGGTTTAAGAATTGACCTGTTTCCATCTGCACTAAACCAGTTATATTTTGGTTTAGGTTTAACTGTCACGTGACAGTAGTGCGCTTGTTTAGATGGCTTCTGACTACGCCGTTTTGATGATATTGACTATTTTGCTGGGGTAGGATTGCTGTAAACGATGTAAGGGTCGTTAACTAAGGGAAAGAAATCATCAGATACAGAGAGAGAGAAGATGGTGTCCTTGGTCATCATCATGCAAATTTCTACTAGCAGATGCTGAATCAGCTACAACCAACAGTTGCCCTGACTCGGCGACAGAGCAGCCCAATACTTCAAAATAAGGCGTTCCTACCGTTTGTTTTGCACGTCCCAGATGTGCAAGTTCCTAGTGGAAACAGTCGCTTTCTTGAACTCGTTTAGTTTCTAAATGCGTTTAAGCTAAACTAATTTAAGGTGCAGGTAGTGGAAACACGGCCTTACAGTGTCCTTTGTAGCTCATGTGAGATAAAGTCCCACCTTAGATCAACACACACACACACACACACACACACACACACACACACACACACACACACACACACACACACACACACACACACACACACACACACACACACGGGGCACGTTCGATTGGGCGCACTGGTTCGCGCACTGAGCACACCAGTTATTTGATGTCCAATCGAACGCTGGAGTGCGAAGGCGGAGCTTATTGCTTTTCTTGATATTAATATATCAGCAAATGCTATCTTGGTTTTGGCCGTGTCTCGGTTTGTTGAAGATTTACTCAACACTGATGAGTTTGAAATTGACGATGATGGTGAACGTGATCTGTGGCAGGTCGTGTTCGTGTTGAACGATATTAGGTACGATGCTCAACGAATTCTGGTCTACACTGAATCTGTGGTGGAAAGTTACTCTGTTCGAGAATTTCAGGTACATTTCCGGCTGCATAGGGATACGTTTGGACGTCTTTCTGAGCTAGTGGCCCCGTCTCTTCATAGAGGTCATTCTACTGGGGGAAGAACTCCTCTGACTGTGGAAAAGTCTCTGCTTGTCGGTCTTTGGTATCTCTCTAATCAAGAGTGCATTCGTTCAATATCAGACATTACACGGTCAACTGTCCTGAGTGTCTGTAGACGTGTTTGTAAAGCCCTTGTTCAAATGGCACCAGAAATGATGAAATGGCCCAACTCAGCAGGCGGTCGAGGAGTAGTAGCAGTATCTGATGGGTTTGAAGCCATGAAAGGGTTTCCTAGGGTCAGTGATGGTTGCCACATACCAATAAAGGCACCACAAGTGCATCAAAAGCGATATATAAACAGAAAGAAGTTCCATTGTACTGCAAGCAGTTTGTGATCATAGAATGAAATTCATTGACTGCTTTGCTGGCTTTCCGGGATCAGTACATGATGCTAGAATACTCAAAAGTTCAGACCTGTATCAAAGGGAAGATCCTGGTGGTGTCTTCCCCCAAACACTCATCTGTTGGGAGACTCAGCCTACCCACTGCAGCAATGGCTAATGACCCCCTATCGGGACAATGGCCATCTAACTGAGAATGAGAAGAGATATAACTATGTGCAGAGTTCAACGAGGGTAGTCATTGAGCGAGCATTCAGCCTCCTGAAAGGAAGATTTAGGCGTCTCAAGTACATAGACATGGACATGCAGAGTTGACATAATACCTGAAGCGATCATTGCCTGCTGTGTTCTTCATAACATTTGAATAGATGGTGATGATCATGGAGAGGACATGATGGATGAAGATGAAGGTGGGGAAGATTATCATGACGTGCTGCACAGGGAAATGAGACATGACCATGGGGACTCCTTAAGGAAGAGATATCACATAAAGAGATATCACATAAATATTTACTTAGCATCTATTTGAAACTTCTGGAATATTACTCTGTAACTTTAGCATTCAATAACCCAAACTCAACTGAACTCAATCTCTCACACACAGACTACTTGTCCGCCATTTTGCAGCACTTGCAGAAGGTTGTAGCCCAGCTTCATACGGTCTGCATGCATATCTCTTATAGCTTTCAGCTTTCTTTCATTCTCTCCTTCATCTCTTCTCTGTACTTCTCTACCACACGCAAGACTTCCGGTTTCCTTCCTTTCCTTGAAGGTTGCCTTCCTCTGTTTTGAAGGAGGCTGCTTCTGACAACCTGTAGCTTGGCTGTCTACTAGTTTGCTCTTCTTTGCACTGGCTGTGTTTGCATTTCCTTCATTAGGAGATTTGTCATCCACTTCATACTCTGTTGAGTCTGTTGTTGATGATCCCTTACTGTCTATATCATATTCACAGGTCCACTAATTAAACTAGTGTAATAAATGAAAAAATGTGGGCTGCAGGCAGACCTAAGAGGAGCTGCAAATAGCAACTGGGCAGATATTTGGGCACTCGTGCTAAATCTCATCAATCTCCTCAAAGAATTTCATTGACTTATTGTCTCTCCTGTTTCATTGTTGTGAGAAACTACATCCTTATAATTTCTCTCAATTTGCTTCCACTTGTTATTTATTACATTGCTCCTCTGTTTAAATAAATAAAAAATAATAATTATGGTTCACTAACCCCATACACAGCAGATCTTACAGGTCAAGTCATATCCACCTATCTCCTTCATTCTTTTGGCTATTTTGAGAAATACAGACTTTCTTTAGACGCCAGTCTTTCCGAAAAGGTGCCCGAGATCACCTTAAATAGAGATTAGAAGCCAACTCTCAGTTCGCGTTGACCTTTTACACAAGATGTGCTAATGAGACTGCGGTTTCACCACCACCTCCACAAAGTGACCCTCTTAGGATCTTTAGTAACAGCCTTGTGTACTCTAATAGATCTTCTTACACTCGAGTATGCCCCAAGTAGATCGTGCATTCTAGCCTTTTGACCTTCTATTCTAAAAGTAAAAGTGTCCAAAGGTCCCAGTATTCCACCATTGCTTATGTCATTCTAGCTTGCAGATCTAGAATGTTTCGGCGTAGACGACGAAGAAGACGGCGCGAACGTTGTAATGGTAAGTGCAGATAGCTACGATTCGGAACAAGAAGACAAAAACACACCAGAAATGGACCAAAGGCTCGTGCAGTGAACGAGATCCAATAACATATCAAATCTCACAACAATGTGTATATAATTGAATAAAGATGTACTAAATTAATACTAACACAATAATAGGCCATTATTCACTCTATTTAACTTTGATATGCGTAAGTCCTATTGCTCTTTGCCTGTTTAGCGCACTTTACTGAAACGTCAAAAAATGAAATGCCACGTTCTGTAGTTTCAAACGGTGCAGATTGTCACGAAATTCCTACAAACAACGGAGTTATAACAATTTTCCAATGCAAAAGGTCTACGCGAACGGAGAGTAGTAGCATTGTCCCTCCACTGGAAA
>NW_026912659.1:0-10000 GCF_963422355.1 Corticium candelabrum | reverse complement strand
CACACACACACACACACACACACACACACACTCACACACACGCGCGCGCACACACCAACCTGACAACAAATAAACGTCCGAGTCTAGACACCCATGGACAGACAACAAGACAGACAAACCGACACAGAAACAATAGCTCAAGTCCCACCTTCAATTAGCCTCGTCCCCAGGCTTTCGCCTCACTCCTCCGTGCAGAGCTTGCATGTCACATGACTAGGCTGAGGAGAATGAATGGTATCCGAGCACGTCATGATGACGTGGGGCCCCCTTTTGAGTCGATTATGTAATGTAATTAAAAGATGCACACTCTCATTTGCTTAGCAATTTTGCCCCGGAAATTTGATGCATGTGATCTACACAACAGTCTCGTAAGTAGCATGCAATTAACTCGCGTGACAGACAGCTTTGCCATGAGCTTCCCATGACGTCAATTTTGCAAACAGCAGCTGAGCATGGTTGACAAACGAAGGTGTCTGTTACTTTGAAACCATTTTTGTTAATTAAAGTTTGAAAACGTGCGTAAATCTAGACAGACGTGCCTTGGTGGAATTCGAAGCGTGGTACAGCAACAGGCATAGATTCTTGAACTCTGTTGTTGTTCTTTCGGGGAGAGAAGTCTTGTTTCTGGGCTAGTGTAGATGTAAATTCGGTGAGATTGAACATGTCTGCAACATGGATCTTGCAGCAGCCAGAATGTGCTGTGGTCATCACACATCATGACATATCGAAGGATTAGATCAACAAAACTTTACTTTGCGTCCGACTGTTACAGTCTACTAACTCGGAATTGCAGCAAACATGCATGGTTAGGATCTTCTAGATTCTACACCTTACTCTGTTGGCATTGTGGTGGTCATTCTATCCATGCACACAACGTGATATTTTTTACCTCATTAGGGTCGGATTATATCTTTACATAATCAAATCAAAAGGGGGCCTTACGTCATCATGACGAGCTCAGAATTTAACAAATGTTCTCGCTCCAGCCTGGTCATGTGATGTGCGAGCACAGCAGGGAGGAGTGAGGCGAATGCCTGGGAACGAGGCTACCCTTCAATAACCCACAATTACCATACTCTCCTAATCTCACACACCGACAGAACCAACACAACACAACATTCCGACGTCCAACAACTTGAATCGTTGATACAACCGTCACCCTTGCCCTATAAGGGTGACGATTTTTCAGCAACTCTATAATACTCTTGTCACCCATGCCTAGCTTAGTCTCGCGTAGCAACCCTATTTCACCGCGCCCAAAAGTCTCATACCATTTTTGCCATCCTTTTAGTATTGTCAACGTAGCCAACACTAATCATGCCAATCCTTGGGTTAGCAATGCTGTTGTTGCAATCTTGAGTCCAAACAAACCAAATCATGAGAATTATTAATATCAATTGGCTTAGCCATCTTAGTGAGGACACATGTATTGCTACTACACTACTTCTATGACTACGGTAGGCAACTTTCTTACGACTTGTGTCTTACACTCAGTTCTGTTTTCTGATAGTTTAGTGAGGGACAGGATAGCATGCTGCGATGTCTCCTATCATCAGGTTTTGCAGTGCCTCTGATCTTGTTCATTCGTACCTCTCTTGCCACATGAATTCGTCAAGATATGACGATAGCATGTGCCGATGGCATCCTTTCATGCGCTTGAGCCGCAATTTGACTCTGTTCCAGTATGACTCTATGTGATTCGTATGGACTCCTGTCATCGGATCACGAAAGTGTATGCTGTGGTTGACATTGAGGTGGCCTGCAATGTTGGGAACTGTGCTAAGTGTATGATACGCTCGCCATTCGTCGGAATGTATCACGGTGTTTGGTAATACGTGTGTTCAAATGATGGGAAGGAGTGTTAAAGCGTCTCTCCTTGCCATGATTTCCATGTATCCAAAGGGCAGGGAAATGTGAAGTCTCCACTATCCCAAAAACCCAGACTGGTTGACGTGGTGGGTGTCCACGATGGTGCTACAGAGACAAATGCAATGTTAGTAGACTATTGATTTATTCCATATATTTCTGTATATGTTACCTTCAGTTTGTGTGAAAAACACGATTCATCTATCTGACAGACTTGGTGATGAATACCCACAGCTCCTCCTAATTGAATTGGTGTGTGCAGCAGTCTCCAAGTGCAAATACCTCGGATATATTGGAATACTTGCACTCCCGTTCGAGGACACAGTTTCATGCTTTCGCAAGTCTCCATCATGTGGTCATCATATGCCTAATAAAGCATGGACAGAAGGTACTTTAGCAGTAGAATATTAGACTTGGAAAAAATGATCCATATTTCACTGACCTACAAAACAATTTCTTATAATGTACGTGCCATGCCACTATACTTAGAAATTAAGTTAGTGCATGAAGTCGTCTTAACCTTATTGCCTTGCAGGCCATTCTTGGACACTTCCATATGAAGCCGTCTCCGCCACAAGAATATTTGTATGTTCATTGGTGTTCCACAAACGCAGTCTTCGTGACTTGATACAAGATGGTGTCGCTGCATGAACTGCAGTACTTTACCATTTGCATCATCTCCATGGCAGACGTCTTGAATGGCATGGAAGTCCATTGATATTCCTCTCAACTCTCTACAGACTGCTCCGGACTGTTCCTCAGAAATTGAAATTTTGTTTCTTTGATTCTCGCGTTTAAATTCTAGGTTTGCGTACCTGAATGGGAGACATATTAGTATGCTATCGGACGCTACTTTCGATCCTTTTCCCACACTCTATAGTTGCGGATCTGAAGGAAAGATATGACATGGTTTGCTTTTGGGATCCTACTTCGATTTGTTCACATATTAGCAGCTTTTTAATTTCCAGTATATGTATTTGGCGCGTTTTCATCTGACCATTGATATTAAATTATGGCATGATAGTATGTAGTGGTTGAAAGGTTTACTTATCGTGTGCACTGCATTGGTTTAAGTGTTATAGTATTATTTTTACACGGCTGGTGACATTATCATACGATTTTAGGTACATATCTAGAGTCTCCCGCCGTCTCACACATACTTCTGGATCCGGACACGGCGAAATAGAGTGTGGTTAAGCGAGACTACGCTAGGCACGGGTGACAAGAGTATTATAGAGTTACTGAAGAATCATCACCCCTATAGGGTAAGGGTGACGATTGTATCAATGATTCAACAACTCTCTCATCATTACGACCGAATCGTGACAATTTATTCACCGTCCACCCCCTCCCCCGCCCCTCAAACTCAAATTGCCTCTCACTGTCAAACGACGCACGCAAACAATTTTCACTCACCCTATCTGCAGCTTGATCTTCTTTCCTTCTAACTCCCCCGTGCATATCTTAAAGTCGATCCCTATGGATGGCGAGAAAACGGTGATGAAAGGTGATGTCACCACGCCCTTCTCTCACTCACCAATTGTTGAGATGAAGGTCGACTTGAAGGTGTCATCAGAGAAACGGACGAGAATTTTCGTCTTTCCGACGCCGCTGTCTCCGATGAGAAGCAGCTTGAATAAGTAATCATAAGTTTTCGCCATGGTCACGAATCACGTGCCTCGACATCAGGGCTTGCAGTGCAATGTGTAATGTTAGCGCAAGTGTGCATGTAACTAGGCGGTACATCCGGGTCTGTAGGTTCGTGTTTGTTAACATCCCGTATGTTATGCCAATGGCGCTCTCACGTCAAGAGTTGGACAAGCTGAGGCCTTACGTTTCGTCAATTACTAGCAATGTGCCTGAGGTAGCTTTTCGTACTTATCCCTATTCAAGACCAGTATATCTGTCTGTACATTAAATGATGACAAGACACACAAACATAATCAGGCCCTTCTTTTCTTCTAGCATTAAAAGCATTGCTGGCAACATCCAAACTTTCTGAAGCTTTGTATCTAGAGACACGACGTCTAGCAACCCATTCTTTTTTACGCATTCTATGTGCATCAGCTTGGTCTGCTGTTTCTACAACTTTCCTTGTAGCTGCCCGTTCTCTTTGATGCCTTTTATGTGCATCAGTTTTGTCTACCACCTCTGCAGCTTTCCTTGTCAATGCACATTTTCTCATACGCTTCCTACGTCTATCAGGTCTGCTGTTTCTATAGTTTTCCTTCTGCCAATCCATTCTCGTTTACGCTGTCTACGTGCATAAAGGTGATCCACTGTTAGGGTGCATTCGAATACTAGATCCAGTTCTAGAACTGGAACTGCCAGAACTGTTGGAACTCTTGCTAGCAAACAAAATTGAGAACTGTTAGCAAGTTGAGCATGCGAAAAGGCTCATACTTCCGGTAAGTGGCAATAAGAAGTAGAGTGGCGTTTCTACTCCACTTGTTGTAGTCTGTTCGAACATCAGCAGTGCTTCGCTTTCGGTTTTTTGGAGTTGCTCCCCAATAAGGTTACTGTAATCAGTTCCAACTGTTGTTTCTTCTGGGATTTGCCAAGCCGATGGTTGCCACAAGTGTTCATTAGAACCATTGCAACAAGAAGGTCCACAATGGCCTCAGCATCTGTACCGCCATTTCACTTCGGCAGCGTCCGGAAATTTTGTATTTAGGGCATGACAGTTTCAACAATTCCAGCTTGCTAGACAGAACTGCTAGAACTACCAATCGAACGCTATAGAACTTTGCTACCTAGCCAATTCCAGTTCTAGTCTTGCGTGGCCAGACCCTTCTCGCCCACATCCTGCCGGCGGAAAAAGGTCTGGTAAACTACCTTTGAAGTTTTCGTTCGCTGCACTCAATTACTCCCTTGCATTCTGGAGGACTAAAGACCTCTTTAGTGGTCGACATTGATGCCTAAAGAAAACGACTAAACACGCGCGTAAGCATGAGATCAGGCATGAGATCATGTCAACAGAGACACGATAATAATCGCGTATGAATCATATTATGGTATCTATTACAGTGTGAAGATGTACGTGTGACAGAAAGAAAGAAAACCGCCTACACGTAACACCGTACAGACATCGAAGTTGTGTGGTAAGCTCAGAGTGCAAAATAACAGTCGGACATCGGACATTTTCCGACTGAATTGAGCTATTGTCCAATCGCCTAGATTCGAAACGGACATCATGTCCTACCGAAACTGGCATGCCAAACTCAAATCTTTCTGTGACGAATACTGTTCATAGTGTAGCATGGGCAGTTGGAAGTTGTTCCATGTAACACGTAAACACAGCAATTTCTGCCGGCAAACACTCTTGGCTTCTGTACAAGGTTCTATGATGTTGCTAGGTAAACAGACTGCTTGCTGTCAGGCGCGAGACCACACACCTCCCATGTGGCGCTGCTTGTCACATCAAGACTTCAAAAACGCTAGCTACACTGTGCGTTCACGGCATCACTGCACAAGAAATCAGAACACTTTAGTCTGGAAGAGTGTAAACCACACTATAATAGACTATTAGCAGCGGTATTATACACTGCAAATCAAAACACGCTACGTAAAGGTATGTCTACTACGTCCTACTCTTTATTCGCATTGACTTGGACCTAACTTAGCTACGACGTGTTCTGGAGAGACAACTTTCATATCAGTCGAAACCGCAGAACATCCCATTTCTAGGAGAGCAACCGATTTGCAGTTCCTGCAGTTCTAGGAACTGCTGGAATTCGTGTTCGATTTAGTTCTGAAACTGTTCAACAGTTCGAACTGATTCCGACAGTTTTGTCCAGGAACAACTCTAACTGACAACTGACACGCCTCTTTTTTGCAAATTCGTGGAAGAGTGATGGCCCACTATTTTGCAGACAGTGGTATACTATACTGATAGTTTTGTGCTCTCTATCACTTCGTTTGAGGAAGATTGGCATCTATCACAAGGTCAACAAGAGGTGCTGTTAGCTGAAGTCACTCTGATGAATCGGCAGCTCCATGAAGCCGTAGTAGGCGTTGACATTAATATTGCTCAGCTAGCAGTTCCGGTTTATCAATTTTATTTACTGTTACGAGTATAAGTATATATCGGATTGTCCGATTGTTATGCCTTGTGTCCGGCCAAACTCAATATGGCCGGACATCATGTCTGGCAATGTCTTAATTAAATGTTAGTGCACACTCTGAAGCTTATGTAAACGACCGGTGTCACCGCGCGTGGGTGGTGTGATTGATTTCTGAAGGTTTTTTGCTAAGTGATCGCCGCCGACACAAAGTCACGGGTGGAAGTCAATGGTGAAACGCAGCTACTACCAATAACAGCTAGTCACTATTCCGGCAGCGATTAAACCGCTACAACGTCCAAACGAAGACTCTATAGGATGCGTGGGCAGAGTCTGACAATTAGCTACAAATTTATAAATTAACGTCTTCGTGTGTACCACCTAGCCTCGTCCTCAGACTCTCTTGCACTAGTCTTGTCCAGTGCCCATATGACAATTCCAAGCCCAAGAGAGTCTGGTATCATCCCGCCTACTTCCTGCCATCTCTCCTTACTAACTGCTGATACGCGGACCACTAAATGGTACCCCCAACTTCATCAAGTGTCCCCCTAACTTCAAAATCAAATTAGCGTTAGAACTAATACAATAGACGTACCACATGGGATGCTATGACCATTGTTTGGTGTCTGTGGCATATCCAGGACTTGCAGTCAACTGAAGCATGTTGAAAAGGTAAGTGTATGGAGTGTTGGTGACGAGTGTGGGGTAGACTCGTAGTCTGAGATCTACAATTGGCGGAGTGATGACCTTCTACATAGTTCACACTCTCATCTCATATATTGTGGTCATTAGCGTTTGCGTGCAGACTGTATTCTATACCAAAAGTGCGCAATGGCAAGGGACGAAGTTGATCTTGACATAAAACTACGGTCTGGAGGGTCAACTTAAAGCTTCCAGGGCTATTCTTTCGCAAAAACATGTATTATATTTGTTTTCATACTTGAAGACTTCTCGAAGGTTAGACGGTAGTTTCATGTCAAGATCAACCACTTCCCTTGTCATTACGCGTATTTTGCAAACGCTAATGGCCACATAGGATATGTGCATGTGAACTACATAGAAGGTCATCACTCCGCCAATCGTAGATCTCAGACAACATGCCTACACGATCACCCGTCACCAACACTCCATAGACTTACCTTTTCAACATGCTTCAGTTGTCTGCAAGTCCTGGAAAATGCCACAAACACCAAACAATGGTCATAGCATCCCATGTGGTACGTTTATTGGATTAGTTCTAACGCTAATTTGATTTTGAAGTTAGGGGACATTTAATGATGTTGGGGGGTGACACTTGGTGACATTGAGGGTACCATTTAGTGGTCCACTTATCAGCAGTTAGCAAGGAGAGATGACAAGAAGTAGGCGGGATGATACCAGACTCTCTCTTGTTTGGAATTGTCATAAGGGCACCTGACAAGACTAGCGCAAGAGAGTCTGGGGATGAGACTATGTACCGCCTACCTGTATGTAGTGTGATTGACTATGTAGCTAAAAGCTAAGTACGTGACTTTAGGTGGAAGGAGATTTGCATCCATACTGATCCACTAAACTCACCAGTTGTTGTAATCGATTGAGTCGTACATTGGTGTGTGGGCGATTCATATGTGTTGTGGCGCCTGGCGTGGTACACTTGTTTGTTGCAAGTTTTTGTTCTTACGGTCCGTACCATGTGTACTACTCAGCTGTTTTAATACATACCATAATATGATTCATATGCGCTAGCTAGGTGGACGATTACGATCATTATCAATCGTTATCGTGTCTCCATTGACATGATCTCATGCAGAAGCGCGTGCGTAGTCCTTTCCTTGAGACATCAATGTCAACCACTAAAGAGCTCCACCTTAGTCCCACGGAATGCAGGGGAGTAATTGAGTGTGGTGAACAAAAACTTCAAAGGCAGTTCACCAGACCCTTTCTCGCTGGCAGGATGTAGGCGGGAAGGGTCTGGCCACACGAGACTAGTTAGTATTCGAACGCACCCTTAGCCTTGCGTAGCCAGACCGTTTCCACCTACATCCTTCCAGCCAAGTGAGACTCTGCTCTAGGTGCAAATAACTGTAGGGTCATCTGAGACAACTCCATCAATATCCAACCCTGTTTGAGCATGAAGTGTCTTACCTCCAGTTTAGGATTTGAATCTATTCTACCATTAGTAAACTACTTGACGTAGGATTATGAGTTTCATAGCAAGTACTTCATAAGGTACAGCAAAATATCTACTAGGTATGCCTTATTTGTCACTACCACAATAGACGCAGTAGAGAAACGTACCCAAGCAAGCAATAGTTACAACTATTCGTAAGTTGTAGTTGCCATAACAAACTCTGTTCACGAAGTTGTCCCACTCACAAGATTAGCAGTGCCGACGAAAGTCCCGAATTATCTCAAGAACGATTGAGATTTCAGAGATGGTCGTCCACATGCTGATTGGCAGAAGACTACTGCTCCATACGGTAGTAAGATCAAGCGACTACAACACTCAAACGTAGCAATAGACGGGCATGTATCAAATTACTCACGGAGTTACCCCGAATTACACTAACCCAATCTCTAACTCTAACCCTGACTTTGGGAGGTGTAAAGTGGCTTCTGCCTTGCTCACTCATGATGGACTGTGAAAAATAAAGCTTACCGCTCATTATTGCTCCCAGAAAACGAAACGCAAAAGATCGTAGCTGAACAACGCGTGATAGCTACAAACACAGTAACCGACTATCAGATGGTAATTACAAAGACACCGTCAAGCAAAGACGATCGACGCCTACCAACGATCTTCGTTCACCAACGATCTTTGTTTGTACGGAACGACTGATTTTAGCCGCGACAACACGGCACCGATAATGCAACAACCGACTCTACAAGCACTGCAGAGAAACAAGGGAAATGTTACAGTTTAATCAACGACACTCAACTACATGTACTAAAGGCCGTAAATCTTACACCGACAGCTGCACAAAATGAGCAAGCACTCACAAGCATCTGCTCTTTAGCTAATTATGAGCGGAAATACCTTGTCTAGTAACATACCAGACTGTAACAACAATGCTATACATTAGACACACCTACTACATACAACTTGTACTGCAAATCAGCACTCTTTATCTAAATTTAGGAAGAAATAGATTGTGACACTCACAGCGATGCGTATATCGCTGCAACTATTTCGTCTTGTAACTTTATTAGTAATTTTGTTATTGCTATTCAGAACAGTGAGCCTATGCGTGCGCTAACTAGATAGTACCGCCCACATCCGTCTAGTCATTGGTCGACAAGAAATTATCATTACTGTAATTGTAACCAGAGACTAATAATAGAAATTTACTAACCATTCGTAATATTCATATCTATAATCTGCCCGTGCGGGGAACGGGATGGTGAGCTATAATTTTATTAGACGATGTTTGGGGGCGGAGCTTCTAGAGCATGCGCAATCTCGAGGCTAAAAACGCACTTTTCGCCGATCTCGCTGTACACAAAGTCCACGTTTCCGGGTCTGCTTCTGAGATCATCTTGCCGTTGACTAGGCTTTGTAAGTAAGTTCACTACTTACCATTTCGTGCATCTTGTGAGAGACTTTACTTGCGTAGAGACGCGTAGGAAGCCATTTCTTGAGTACGAGGGTATGACAGTCTCTACAGCCAGCCCCTCCTCCTTTTTGACTGTTGTCAGGCTGAAGTCGCCTGATTCACACTCTGAACAGATATACGTGGATTGGAAGCACAGACTACTCATTGTCTAACGATGGATTAGTTTTGGTGAGTGAAATCATGCCACCTGGGAATTTATTTGGGTAACCAGACATGTAGGACGTTCCGCGTTGTTTCTGCCATGGGCAGTCTAGCTTGCTTCTGTATGTATGTGATTGGCAGGTCGAAGTCGTTACTGTGGTAACATGCACTCGATAGGCACAGTACACGTGCAATAGCCCTGCAGTCTGTTTATGGCTATTAACGTGTGTGTGTGTGTGTGTGTGTGTGTGTGTGTGTGTGTGTGTGTGTGCGTGTGTGTGTGTGTGTGTGTGTGTGTGTGTCAGTGTGTGTGTGTGTGTGTGTGTGTGTCAGTGTGTG
>NW_026912658.1:15000-20532 GCF_963422355.1 Corticium candelabrum | reverse complement strand
GTGACACAGAACTAAATATGAAGTTGATAGTCAACTATATTAATCTTACCTGTGGTTGCAGGTGATCTCGGCATTGTAGTACGTGTGTCTGAGCTCTATACACAGAAACAAGTCATGCACAGACGATACACAATTGTGATAACTAAATTATTACCACAACTTGTCAAAAATGTCTAGTTTATCTCACCTGGCAGTATTCTTCTAGCACACAAGCAACATCATTTCTGTATATTGCACTAAGAGCCTTTATCAGTCGTCCTATTGTAGCTTCGTTAGGAATTACCATCCTGCACCATCGCTTTAGCACATAAAGAGTGGAGCTCACACACTTCTTGCTCACCACGTCTTCATTAAGAGGTCTGTTTAACAGCTCAGACCATAACCTCCTCCAGTCATCTCCTAGATCATCATCTTCATCTAGAAGTTTAGACACTGCCAACAAACAGGTTGCAGTTGGTTCATCAATGAGGGACTTGACTGGTGTCATATAGCTGACTAAAGTACAAAAATTTAATAAATCATTAATTAATGCAACAACATAGTACAACAAGTCAACAAAACATACTAGATTTATGCTGTAATGGCTGAGAAGTGCCACATACTGTTGACATCATTTCAGTGTCCTAAAAGTAAACAGCAATTCAGATAGAGACAAATATACAATACAAAGTTACTCACTGAAAACTTAAGTTGTGGATACCAAAGAGAAAGTCTGTCAGGAGGTTGAATTTCATCTTTTGTCACACTGCTGTAGAGCTCACAACGAGTATGTTGATATCCATTCAAAGAGATAAACTCAACTGTACAACTTTGTGATTCTGAAATCGATGCTTCATACATAAATCCCAAATGCAACTTCAGACCTGCCATTCCTTGCTGTTTCGCCTTGTTGACAGCATCCACAATCCACTCACGAATAGCAACACACACCTTGGCATTGAGTGCTGTATGTGACAACACAGTCATTTGAAAGTTGTATCTGTTAAGAGCAAACTCCAGTCAATGACCAGGATAGATGTGGAAGTAGCCCACATTGCGATAAATAACTGCCAAGCGACAAAAACGTTTACACAGAAGAGTCAGTATTCTGTAGAATAATGGCTGAGGAATGCGGATGGGAGCAGATGACAAGATAAGAGGCAATGACTTCAGCTCGTCATTCATCTTATCTGATTCAAGACCAACTGCATGCTCCAGGAGACAAGGAATGAAGCAAGCGTCTCTCTCAAACATGTTCTGTTCTTCCTCACTATGCAATGGACCTTTGCTTTCTACTTCAAAATTAAGGAAATCTTGGCAATTTGCTTTCCCTATATTTTCCTCTTCAATAACAGAATACTCACACAGCAAATCATAGTGCCTCATCAGTGACACAATGAGACGTTGAGCAGAACCGGCATCTGATAAAAGATGTCTCACAAGAGACATTGTCATGATGCCTTTCTCTTTGCTGCGTTTTACATCATTCCATAACATGGGAGGAACATCACCTTCCATGTATATCGTGATCACTTTCTGCAGCTGTGATACAAACCATTCCACATCTAACACGACTTCTTCATCATCTCCACTCTTCAATGCCATGGGATGATACATCAACACTGCACGACTACTCAAATACTGCAGCAACACCAACAGCTCCTCTCGACTTTTGATTACAGTAGCATTCATGGCAAGCTGCAGTAATTCATCAACAGTTGTCGTCTTCTTTTGTGGATAAGAGACTTTCACTTCTCGTACCTTCTGCTCATACTTGAGCCATCTGATCGGCAATCTGTGATGTTGAGCCACCTTGTGAGCCACCTCCTCTGTCTTCTGACGAAGTAATTTCACTTGTGGATCTACGAATCCACTGTCTGGATCTGTCACTGTGTTATCCACATAGAAACACATTACATCTTTAGATGCCCAGATGATATGCTCTGCCAGCACTGTGCCCTCCAGTTTCTTCCTTATGAATGCATCCTGTTTCTCCATCATCTCTGGTTGCTCCTTTAGCTCATCAGCATGTGTCCCTACTAGAAACATGGCAGGTGATCTGATTCCTTCTTTCTCAAATATCATGATACGACGTGACTGATCACCTTCCATGATATGAACACCTGATACCCATTCTTCCAATCGATCAAAGTTTGTTTCGTTATCAAACAAAGGAATGTGGATAATTTTTCCATCTTCTGAGCGAAACTGACATGGAGTCTTGCCGTCCATTGGTAGAGAAGCATTAAACACAATGTACACAAAACCAGCTTTTGACATGATCAAATGATGTGTGACATAGAACACATTCTGACCAGCATAGTCCAACACAGTAAGCACGATTTCTTTCTTAGCTTTCTGACGAGAGCTTGGGTCTCTCAAGCTCTTAGCAACCCTTTCTTGAATGTGTTGAGGTAGAGTAGTTGTGTTCTCAGTTGAAGATTCATCAACATTGAGAGGCAATGTGTCTTCAGATTGTAAAGATGAAGCTTTTGTTTGCTTCTTTCTATTGACTTTTGTTCCTTCCTGCTGCTGCTGCTGCTGCTGCTGTTGTTGCTGCATGTCTTGATTGTCAGATGACAGCTCAGCAGTATTCCTTATGACTGATTGCGTCGTCCTTTTTTTTATTTCGGGCTGCGAAACGTTTTGACATTTAGAACCATCACTCATTTCAATGCTTTCAAATTCAATTTCTTGAAATGAAGATGCAGATTCAATTGCCTTTCTTTTTCGTTGCTTTACTCTTTGTTTTTTAGGCTGCTGTTCTTGTTCTTGTTGACTGCTTGATAAATGGCTACCAAAACTTGTGACAATAGAGTTACTGTCTCGTTCATCTTCAACTGACTTATCTACATCCATTGAATCTCTTTCAAGCTGCTCATGTGATGTGGAACATGCTGAGACAACTTGCATGTTTGTACCACTTGGTGATTGCCATTCTGTAGCTGTGTTGGGAAGAAAGATGTTAGGGTCTTTCAACGTTGACAAATTTAATGGCATCTGCAGTGACTGCTGCATATCTGATGCAGCCAACTGAGGAGATTCAGAAACTGCCGAAATTGTTTGCTGTGTATCCAACAACAAAGATGAGACATCATCAGACCTCTCATTAGTAGCTGTAGCAACACTCAACATAGGATTGATAACAGGAGAATGTATGGATGACATCTGGGATGAATCAACCCCATGATACAGTGAAGATTCAACGTCATCCTCAGACATAACAGGGAAAGATTGTAAATCTGAATCCTGTGTCAAAGATTCGATTGCATTCATAATAGGAAAAGGAATGGGTGACTGCTGCACAAAATCAACTTGTGATTCCTGACGTTTTGCAACCTCAATATCATCAGTAAAGGAAACAGAGACTGCTTGTATGTTTGAGTCTTGCTTTGATGATTTGCTTGCAACACGACTGCGTTTCTGTCTCTTTGGTGGTTGACCTTCTTTTGACTTAAAATATTGATCTTTCACTTGTGGTGTGTCGAGTGTATCTGCCATATTGATCACAACATTCTTCTCATATATTTCTGTGTAGTCAGCACTTGTGAGAGGCTTGGTCCAGTCACATGCTTCCTTCACAATAATCTGACACTTTGGATCAAACACCACTCCTCTTGTGCTCGGCTCATCACGATTGAACTTCTGCAGAGTGAGAGATTTTGTTAAGCTCGTCTTACCGGCACCATCACGACCGACAACATCAACACGTAAAAACACATTCACTGCTGATCCCTCATCACAACTTGACAGATAGATACGCAATGCTGTCTCTCCTTGAGACACAATCTCTTCAGGAAATGTTTCTATAAATAAAACAAATTCAAGTATTAAAAGGTAAATAAAAGATAAAAGTAGCATATTTCATTTACTCACCAAAAGCTTGAATGATTGATGCCATTTTGAGATTTCCTCGTTTTTCTGATCTCTTCACAGCAGATTCTTTTCCAATTACAATTTTCTTCAAATCAGCTCCATGTGACATAAGAAGTTGTGCTACATTGTTATCCTGTTTAACTATGGCTAAATGTAATGCAGTTCTCCCTCCCTTCATCTCAGCATCAACATTAGCACCGTGTTCTATCAGTAAACGACATAAATCAATGTCCCCCAACTCTGCTGCTAGATGTAGAGGATGTGCATTATATATACGACGTAGATCAGTGTGTAGAGGTACAACCTCAGCATTTACAGATGCTCCATGATCAATCAAATACTGACACAAAGTAAAGTCCTGCTTTTGAATTGCTGTGTGAAGGAGTAAGTAACCTGATCTGGAACGGCAGTTTAATGCACTCAAACTAAATCTATTTGAAGTGTCTAACTTAGCAATTAGTTCTAAAATGTAATGACAAGTACGAGTGTCACCAGCTTCATTGGCATGATGTAAATTGGCTACAAGATCTTCTTTACCAATATTCACCTTTTCTAAGTCATCTAATGAGGGCCTACCTAAATGTTCAAACAGCCAGCCAAATGTCTTAGCAACTCTGTACTTCAAAGCAACATGTAAAGGTAAGTTTCCTTCTCTGTCAGCTATATGAGGGTTCACTCCATGTGATATCAACTTATCACACAACTCAACACATTCAACACGACTCTTACAAGCCAAGTGCAGTAATGTCTCACCACACACATTCAATACATTGCAATCAGCATCATTTTCAACTAACACATCAACTGTTTTCATATTTCCTTTCTGAAATGCAACATGTAGAGATGTGTCTCCACTGCCATCTGTAGCATTCACTTGAGCTCCCTTTGCTATAAGCATCACACAAACCTCAGGGCAATCTCTCTTGCTACAAGCTGCCTTATGAAGAGAAGTTTGATGAAAATTATTTGTAGCAAGCACATCAGCATTGCAATCCAACAGATGTTGAACTGTTGATGTTAAAGCAGCCTCACATGCCAAGTGTAGTGGTTGGTTTCCATCTTTATCCACTGCATCAATCTTGGCATTATGTTTTAGTAAAATAGAACACAATTCAGGACAGTCTTTCCATCCACCAGCTGCTGTATGTAGTGGTGTTTGTCCATCTTCATCCAATGCATTTACATCTGCTCCATTAGAGAGTAACAAATGACTTGTTCTTGTATGACCTCGTTTCCATGCCAAGTGTAGTGGTTGGTTTCCATCTTTATCCACTGCATCAATCTTGGCATTATGTTTTAGTAAAATAGAACACAATTCAGGATAGTCTTTCTTTCCACCAGCTGCTGTATGTAGTGGTGTTTGTCCATCTTCATTCAATACATTTACATCTGCTCCACAATCCACTAACAGCTGGACAGTCCGAATGTTCCCATTACTAGCTGCTATGTGTAAAGGGCGGTTACCAAGACGATCTGCTACATTCACACTCTCATTTGTTATCAGTGGACGACACACAGCGGGAGAGTCACCCAAGTATAAGTAACTATCAACAGCTCTGTGAAGAGGAATTTGACCTTTATTGTTGACAGAAGTAACGTCTGCTTTGTGATCAACTAACAGTTGACAGATATCGACAAGATGAGTATAAGCAACGGCATGAAGCGGCGTATCTCCAT
>NW_026912658.1:0-12500 GCF_963422355.1 Corticium candelabrum | reverse complement strand
ATGGACAGACAAATAGACAAACAGATGGACAGACAAATAGACAAACAGATGGACAGACAAATAGACAGACAGATGGACAGACAAATAGACAAACAGATGGACAGACAAATATGACAAACAGATGGACAGACAAATAGACAAACAGATGGACAGACAAATAGACAGACAGATGGACAGACAAATAGACAAAGAGATGGATAAACAAATATGACAAACAGATGGACAGACAAATAGACAGACAGAAGGACAGACAAATAGACAAATCTATTGTAATAGTGCGTGTAAAGTTACAAGTAGGATATAAGACTAGGGACATTGTAAGACAATACATTCTCTCATACAGTGGCATAGGCGAAGGAAGCCTCTGCTGAGTGGGGGGGCACAACGGTTTGTCAGGCCATAGAAATCCAAGAACACTGCTAACTCTATGCCTTAGGGTTAGGGTTAGGGTTAGGGTTACCCTAACCCTAAGATAACGGAGAGCATTTTGTGGGGGCACGTGCCCCCACGGCCCCCCCAGTTCCGTCGCCACTGAGTGGTACGCAAAAGTAAGTGAACCCCTTGTAAAATCAAGGTTTTTCTAAATTCCTAACCGTTAAAATATATTAGAGCCCCGTAATGTAGCCTGTGCATATTACTGACAACTATGCCTTTGCTAAAAGTTGAAATAACTGTTTTCGTAAAGGAGAAACCAAGTTAATCACAACGTGTGCATGGCAAAAGTATATGAACCCTTGGCAAAACTCTTCTCAGCGCTTCAAATACCGGCAGTTTTAAGCTGTTTTAGTGAGGTTTCTCCCACATTTTTAGTGGCGAGTTTGCACTACATAAATGCTTGATGCTAGAAGCGCGTAAGTTGCAACTCTGAAGCATTTTTGAGTCTCGTTAATGGCACGCAAGAAAGAGCTTTCCGAAGATCTGCGAAAACGAGTCGTCGAGTTTCACAAGCTTGGAGAAGGTTACAAGAAAATCGGAAGACGCCTTTCAATTCACCAGTCGACGGTCCGGCAAATAGTGTACAAATGGAAAGCTTTGAATACGACAAAATCACTTCCTCGGTCTGGCCGTCTGAGAAAGCTGTCGGGTCGTACCTTGCGAAAAGTCCTCCGAGATGTCACAAACAATCCGCGAACGTCAGCAGATGATGTGCAAAAGTTTTTGAAGGACGCAGGAGTCGAAGTGCATCAAAGCACAGTCCGTCGCGCACTGAACAGGGAAGGATTGCATGGCCGAGTAGCAAGAAGAAAGCCACTGCTGTCACCAAAACATCGCAAAATGCGTTTGACTTTTGCCAAAGCTCATGTCGACAAAGAGAATGCATTTTGGAAGAAAGTTCTTTGGACAGATGAAACAAAAATTGAGCTGTTCAGCCACAACGACGTTTGTTACGTGTGGCGAAAAAAGAATACGGCCTTTGACGAAAAGAACGCTGTCCCCACTGTCAAGCACGGTGGAGGAAGCGTTATTCTTTGGGGTTGCTTTGCAGCTTCTGGCACAGGAAAAGTAGAATTCGTTCAAGGCCGCATGAATTCTACTCAATATCAAAAGATTTTGGCCGACAATGTTGCTCCATCCGTCCGTCATCTTGGTCTAGAGCCAAACTGGATATTCCAGCAAGACAATGATCCAAAACATACCAGTCGTTCAACCCGTTCTTGGTTTCAAGAACACTCGTACACTGCTTTAGAGTGGCCTAGTCAGAGTCCAGACTTAAATCCAATAGAAATGCTTTGGCGAGATCTGAAGAAAGCAGTCCACAAGCGCTCTCCAAAGAATTTGAAAGAGTTGAAGTCGTATATTGTTGAAGAGTGGGGAAAACTTTCACCAGAGAGGTGTCAACGCCTTGTTGAAGCATACCAACACCGTTTGCTTGCTGTTATTGAAGCAAAAGGTGGAATAACTAAGTACTAATGAAAGGGTTCACATACTTTTGCAAAGAACTACTTTTGATGAATTTGAGTTTTCTTCTACAAACTAATTATGAGAGTTCAGTTCTACCTTCAGCAAAGGCATAGATGTCAGCAATTTGCACAGGCTATATTACGGGGCTCTAATATCTTTTAACTGTCAGGAATTTAGAAAAAGCTTGATTTTACGAGAGGTTCACTTACTTTTGCGTACCAATGTAAGTGCACACATTACATGGTGTCAGAAGTGGTCGATAGTCAAACGCTTAATTTGTATACGTACCGATGGCAGAGGACCAGAGACAAGACGAAGTCGTCGTTGAAGAGCAACCTCACGAGCCTGTGGATGCACGACTGGGTATCGATTAGCAGTATCAACCGATGCGAATGCTTGGAAGAATATACATACCACTTCCCAGACCGTTATGCCTTACTGGAAATGTGGAACAGATGTGGAGAGAGTGGAAACAACTGTGGGAATCGTATGAAGTACTTTCCAATCTGAAGCAACAGCCTGCACAAGTTTGTATTGCAAATTCATCACATGTGTGTTGGACAGGAAGCCTTGAGGATCTACAATGCACTCCCATTTGAGAAAGAGAAGGACAAGGCAAACGTGGACATTGTTCTACGGCTAATGGAGCATCACTGTTTAGGTGAAACGAATATTATGTATGAGAGGTTCAGGCTCAATCAGCGTGCACAAACGGAAGGTGAGACGTTTGATCAATATCTTACTGTCTTAAAGGAGCTAGCGATTTTGATGAACACTACTAGTAGTTGGACAGTACATAGTACCCTGCATTGCATAATGTATCATAGACAATAGTTCAAATATATGTGATAGACAGACAGACAGATAGACAGATAGACAGATAGACAGCAGACACAAACAGACAGACAGATGGATTGGCAGACAAACAGACAGACAGACACAAACAGACAGACAGATTGACAGACAAACAAAGAGACAGACAGACAGACAGCTGAACAGCTGAATGCAGTATTCTTTACATTTTTTCATTATTCTTCTAGTATTTTGTGCAACATAAATTTCGTTGCTCCGTTGTTTTTGTCAATCATGTGGGTCAAACCTTTGGTAAGAGACTCTTTTGTCAGTAAAACATCTTCAGATAGCAAGTATGATGGTGTACGTGCACACACACACACACACACACACACACACACACACACACACACTCACACACACACATCTACACACATTGAAATGAACTCAACATTGATTTATTGAAAGATGATTGTTGCATTGTATTCATTAGGTTGACAGACGAGCTGTTTGATGTTTCTCGTTTGGGTGCCATCTTTTGCTTCTGCTTTTTCTGTATCACTCTACTTCATCTGCATCTGCAGACACATTTAGCTCTTGCAGAAGAACAATTTATTCAATCAAAACGAGAACCAGGAAGGATAATGGCCGCTGAGCTGCAGACAATGGTAACAATGTGTATGCACTGTGTGTGTGTGTGTGTGTGTGTGTGTGTGTGTGTGTGTGTGTGTGTGTGTGTGTGTGTGTGTGTGTGTTCATGTGTGTGTGTGTGTGTGTGTGTGTGTGTGTGTGTGTGTGTGTGTGTGTGTGTGTATTTGTGTGTGTGTGTGTGTGTGTGTGTGTGTGTGTGTGTGTGTGTGTGTGTATGCACACACACGTGTGTGTAATAGCCTTATAGGTTACTGGTTTTGTTGATATTAATTATTTATTATTGATGTCGTTGTTTGTGGCAGATTCAGAGAGTGTCTTTGTACTTGGTCGGCGTGGCTTTGCAGTACCTTGTGCCAGTTATTGTTTTTATGTCGTTGGCACTTCTTGCTCATTGTTTGGTATGTTTGTATGATCATGTGTAGGTATAGTATGTATGAGTATGTATGCCCATTGGATGAGTCGGTAGGCAGATGAGTCGGTAGCAAGGCATGAATGCAGATTATTAGGCAATAAGGCAGATATACAGATAAGTAGATGTAAGGATGAGTGAATGGTTGAAGAGATGAACGGATTGATAGATGGACAGACATCATGACAGACAAATAGACAAATAAATGGACAGACAGGTGGAAAGACATATGGACATACAAATAGACAGACAAATGAACAGACAGATGGACAGACAAATGTACAGACAAGTGGACAGACAATTGGACATACAAATGGATAGACAAATGGACAGACAAGAGGACAGACAAATGTACAGATAATTAAACAGACAAATAGACAGACAAATGAACAGACAGATAAATGTACAGACAAGTGGACAGACAAATGTACAGACAGATAGACATATATAGACAAATGACTGCACATACTTTATGCAATGACAAGTGAAATGTTAAGACATTGCAAATGATTATAAAATGAATAAGATGATGACATAATCAGTAGGACAAACTACCACATCAGTAGTGTATAACACTAATCTTGTTCTTTCCAGGAAGCTACAGTTTCTCTCAAGGTCGTCATCTTCTATTATTACACAACAGCACTGCATCAGTCAGTCGTTACAAGTGGGGTGTGAATGCTGAAGACGAGGCAGTTCAACAGCTTGGCTTTGTCATCTCACAATTAGCTGAAGTTATTGACACTCCCGTCTTTTGGGAAAAACATGTGATGTTTGGCTGCTGGTGGATGGCCACCGTATGGTTTGGATTATCTTCGTTGGGAATTATGTATTAGAGATGTGCAGCCGTGTAGTGAAGGGGAGAGGTGGAAATAGTGTATTGAAAGTGTGAAATAGAAATTTAATTAGAGCTGATTCTATGAGTTATGTGATGTGGTATACACGAAATGATCATGAGTTGATGGTTTTAGGAACTAACTTTGTGGCTATTGGTTCGTATGGACTGCAGCGTGTTGTAAAAGTATTGGTTGAGTGCTCCGATTTTCTTGCTAATTCCTTTTTCGATAGCTAGGTAGTTGGATCAGTGCTCAAAATTACTGCCGGTCATCGGTCAATGGCCGATCATATTTGAATAATGACCGGTGATAGTTGCTAATTACTGGTCAAGGTGACCGGTCAACTTTTGTAGGTCATTAATTAGTGATAAGAGAAGAGCTATCCCAGCTCTATGAACAGCCAATTAAGTGTATAGCTACTAGTAGTCTACATAGCTATGTGATATTATATGTTAGCTATGTACATCATTTAGCACCATCTATTTAGTCTCTGTTCATGTGTTGGCCTCTGAATTTGTACTCTACAATCTATAGCACCGCCCAACTTTGACCTTATTTGTCAAGCCTCAATCATGTCTGCGTGAGAGGGACAGCCCTGCATGTTTATATAAGTCTTGTGAGAGGACCGTTTAGCTATTGTTGTGTTACTATGAATGCCATAACATCTCTAGTGAATTATGATACAATCAGTTAAGTGGTCATGCTGTGTAAAGATTTGCTATGGTACATGGAACATGAGTAGTTAATGAGGTTATGGGATACTAACATCTGTTGAAACTTATGCGTTGCTTTTTGCCTTTCAATTCATTGTTAGAGCGTTATGTCTCTGGACTCAGTTGCGCAGTTTCTTTACCCAAATGATGCCCGGTGACCCATAAGCCTGTGTGTGTGGGAGCTGATGGCAATTGCTTTTTGCGGGCTGTTGCAATGTCCTTGACAGGAAAGGAAGAAAATCACAAGCAACTCCGTCAGCAAGTTGCAGAACAGCTCTGCAACAAGCCACAGGCAACTGCAGCTGCTTTGATTGAAAAATCTTCGTCTTGTCCAGGTGTGAATCCTTCTTCACTCATTGCCACATTTCTTTCTGATGAGAGTTACAGCGTGTTCAAAGCCGCAAAGGAAGTGGGAAAGGCCACTGAGGACAGTCTACCTTTAGCTGTGGTGAAGGAGGGCAATGGGACAAAGAAATTTGGAAGTTGGTGTGGGATGGTGCAAGTCTATATGGTGCAGCTGCAGCAATTAGTTGTTCCATCAACATGCACTATCCTGAGGTTAATCAACGTATCCACCCCTTTATGAATACCATTGTACAACCTTTGGAATCTGCAACAAGTCAAAATAATGATATTCATATCATGTGGTCTAGCACAACTCAGCCAGCTACTCTTAAGAGAAATGTTCAACTCAATCACTTTGTGCCTTTGCTACCCAGATCAGCCACTAATCTCAGTTACCATGCCGAAAGTGACATTCCTGCCTCTGATTGCTGTGATGAGTCTGACTCTGACAAACTTGAATCTATCTTTGGCTTCAGTGATGATGAGAATGCCAGTGAATTTGTTGTAATGAAAACCCTTAGAAAATCAAGAAAGTCAAAGAGAATTGAACCAAAGTCATGGTCGTTGTCTGGATTTCAACCTAAGAGCCCAAAGGTTTGTGCAATACCTTCGAACATGGATATTACGGTAGAAACTACGCATGAAGATTCTGGCTTACCTGTTGACTCACACCACACTGCAGCCCAAGAAAGTCAAAATGGTGACAAGCCGGCATATGACAATGCTTCTCACACAACTCAACGTGCTATGGCTGCCACTGCTACTAAGCCAAAGGGTTCTGAAAGCAAGTCTTCCAAAATCAAGCAAACTCTTGATTCCTGGTTATTAAGTAACAAGAACAAACATGTCCAGAAAGACCAAAGGGAGATTACAAATAGTCATCCGATTACAACCATTTCAGAGCTTGCAAAAACACCAGTAAGTCAAAATGTGTCATCAACCACATGCAGACGTCATATATCAAAAGAAACATTTACGGGGTGGAAAAGAAGACATGAAGCTGATTATCAAACTATGTCATGGCTTAAATGTGAAGTGATGAAAGATAATCCTTCAATGGTTGATATTTTGTGGTGTGGGGTGTGTCGAACATACCAATCTAAGGTATGTTGCACTAAGCATTTCTCCAGAACGTGGATTGATAGGTCAAGAAATCACAGAACCAACAATGTCATTGATCATGCTGGGAGTGCTCAGCATCAAGCTGCAATGTCCTACAAGCGAAAAGAAACAGCAAGAGAGAGGAGAGAGCCAGTGACGGATTACAGTGAGATTGCCAGAAGTTTTAAGATGAAGCCGGAGACCAAAGCAAGGATGATGAAGAAATATGAAATATGTTATTTTCTGGCAAAAGAAAACTTACCATTCGTAAAATATCCATCTATCTGTGCTCTTGAAAAACGACATGGTGTTGAGCTGGGAGAGGCATATTCAACTGATGTAGCAGCTAGTCACTTTGTGTATTATATTGCTGAAAGTCAGCGACAGCATTTCAAACAAACGGTGGCAGCACCGTTCTTCAGCATCTTGATGGATAGTTCAGCTGACAAAGGAAAAGTGGAGAATGAGTTGTTTGCAATGATCTATTCTGAGAGTGATCACACCTCTGAAAAGCTAATAACTCGAAGTCGATACTTCAAAGTACTGGAACCGTCTAAGGCTGATTCTGCTGGACTCTTCGATTGCCTACAAGAAGCTCTGAAAGATATGGGTATAAGAGATTTGATGAATCCAGAAAATGTGCTGCAAGTCAAAAATTTGCCAATTCTTGTTGGTGTGGGCACTGATGGTGCTGCTGTAAACATCTCAGAGATAAGTGGACTAAAAGCAAAAGTTCAGAATGTTCTGCCATGGATTTTCTGGATGTGGTGTTTTGCCCATCGACTAGAACTTGCTAGCAGAGACGCTCTCTCCAATCCAGTATTTAAAAAATAGATGAAATGCTTCTTAGAATCTATTATCTTTACAACAAGTCTCCCAAGAAATGTAGGGAACTGGTGGCTATTGTGGACGATTTGAAAGAAGTATACAATTTTCCAAGGGGTGGCAATCTACCAGTGAGAGCATCAGGAAGCAGATGGATTGTTCATAAGCGAAGAGCACTCCACAGAGTTCTCGATAGGTATGGGGCTTACATGAACCACCTAGCAAGCCTCTGTGAAGATGCTAGTTTTAGAAGCCCTGATCGGCAGCGTCTAAAAGGTTATTTGACAAAGTGAACTCATGCAAAAATAATTCTGTTCTGTGCCCATTACATAGATATTTTAGATCCCGCCGCTATATATAGTCTGAGCTTGTCTTTACAGGGAGATGATCTTGATATCATTAAGGCAATTCAGTCAGTACTCAAAAGTCACCGAGCCATGGAACAGTTGAAAGAAACTCCCTTAACCAATTGGTTTGCAAGCAGACGTGTCATGGACAATCTATTAGAAAGTGCAGATGGCAAAATGACGTATCAAGGAATTGAATTACATCACTTCAATGATGTTGTGAACAGCTGCAGACAGCAAGCTTTAAGTGAACTGAGAAAATTGGATGATGAATTGAAGGAAAGACTTTCATGGTCAGACACAAAACTTATGAGGGCTACTATGGTTTTCTTAGACACACAAGCCTGGTACTCACACAAAACCGATGAGTCTTTCTCTCTTCAGCTTACAGAGGCTGTTTCAATGCTAGTTGAGAATTTCCGAGCTCCTCTCGAGGCCAAGGCTACTGATCTAGCAGCAATTCAGGAAGAAGCCAAGGAGATGCTTAATTGACTATGCACATCAATATCTTCGAGTGGACAGGATGGGTATCAACATGTTTGGTACCGCTTGGCGTTTGGACCTGACTGCACGCGATTTATGAATTTAGTTGCTATTGCACAGCTCCTTTCCAGCTTACCGTTTAATACTGCAAAAGTAGAACGCCTTTTCTTCCGCTTAAAACTTATTAAAACTGATCGTAGAACAAGTCTCAGTCAGAAGACGTTATCTGATCTGCTAGAGGTCAGTGTTGAGGGAACTGAACTTGAAAATTTTGATTCAAGCGCTGCTGTACAGTTATGGTGGTCAGACTGTTCAAGAACTCGTCATGAAAGTCATCCCCCAAAAGAAAAATTGAATGCAGCAGCAGCAGCAGCGAGACCATCCATCAACAACAAGACACTTCAGCGATCAATGAGGCAACTGAAACAATATGTGAGGCAGAGCAGTCCGTATCTCTGGATGATTGGGACTCTTGGATCTTGAATGATGAGTGAAAATATGGGCACAGTACCACAACTTGCATCGTCACACTACCACAACTTGCATCGTCACATGCACTAGCACAACTTGCATGATGTCAGAATAGCATCTCAGATCTGTAGTAACTAGTTATGTTCGAACAAATATGCATATAGTGTGGTGTTAGAGTAAATTGCTTAATTTGATGTAAAACTGCAACATTATAAAGAAAAGCAGTTCACAGTTTGCTATGTTTTGTTAGTTACTGCAATTTTAGGTGCTTTCATGTTGTAAACTAATGCCTTCTTCCTTAGTAATATGAGTATTCAACTGACTCTTGTTTCTTGGTTTTTGATTGCTAATTAAATTAGAGATTACTAATTTTTGATTACTAACTGCTTTTGATTACTAATTAAATTAGACGACCGGTAAAAAATTTGAATGACCGGCTAACTTCTGGCATTACCGGCCATATGGCCGACTAACTTTGAAAACTAATTTTGAGCACTGTTGGATGGTAAAGGATAATTATGTGACTAGTTTACATGTCTGTCTGTCTGTCTGTCTGTCTGTTTGTGTTGTCCGTGTGTCTGCTTGTCTGTTTGTCTGTCTGCTTGTCTGTCTGTTTGTCTGTCTGTCAATACATATATTTTTTATACAAGACATTATTACAGTCTACGCTAGAAATCAGGAAGCTCTAAGACAACTAGGACCCAAAGATCCTTAACTACGACTAAGTGTCTGTCTGTCTGTCTGTCTGTGTGTCTGTCTGTTTGTCCATGTGTTTGTCTGTTCGTCTGTTCGTCTGTCTGTCTGTCTGTCTGTTTGTCTGTCTGTCTGTTTGTGTCTGTCTGTTTGTCTGTCTGTCGCGATTGGTAAAGACCTATTGCGATTGGTGAAGTGATTCGAAGAGCTACTGCTAAGGCTATTTGTAGCCAGATGAATAGTTCTTTTGCTTCTTACTTCAAGCCAATTCAACATGGAATTGCAACACCTGGTGGGGCTGAGCTTTTAGTTCATCACCTTTCATTCCTTATGGAGAATAACCCAGGCTTGTCTGTTCTCTGTACCGATGTCAAAAATGCCTTCAATTCAGTATCGAGAGACAGTATTCTAAGTCAGGTCATGAAAGTGTTTCCTGAAATATACCATCACGTGAGGCAAATGTATGACAGTCCGAGTACCTTGATTTATGTCAAGGGGAAAGATATAGTGAAACTACAATCAGAGGAAGGAGTTCACCAGGGTGACCCTCTTGGTCCAGTCCTGTTCTCAATTGCTTTACAACCAATCATTGCCTCAGTTCAAGACCGTCATCAAGATACAACTATGCTGGCGTATTTGGATGACGTATATGTTGTTGGTTTGCCTGAATCTTCCATCTCAGTCTTTGATGATGTAAAAGGCTCCCTCAAAGATGTTGGCCTGACTATACGAGACGAGAAATGCAAGCTGTATTACCCAGATGCGCCAGAGCACTTCGCTACAACAGTTCCTATTACAAGAGTAGGAGTCCATGTGTTGGGGACGCCTATAGGCGCACCTAGTTACATCCAATCAAGTTGTACAAGGGTAGCACAGGATGGCAGTTCACTTTGCTCTAAGCTAAAAGATCTTGATGATCCTCAGTGCAGTCTTCTGTTACTCAGACATTGCCACGTCCCAAAAATGAATCATCTTGCCAGGACTGTATCTCCCAGGGATGTATCAGAAGCTGCGGGTATCCATGACCTCCTTACCAGAAAGACTTTCACTGACATCATAGGATTGGATCGGTTGGACGACACCAAGTGGAAACAAGCATCCCTGAAAATTAAATTCGGTGGATTCGGGCTCACGTCAATTCGAGGTATAGCTCCTGCTGCATTTTTGGCAGCATGGGCACACTCACTTAAAGAACTCCCCAATAGATTTCCATCAATGTGTCGGGACTTAGAAAATCTCTATCAAAGCAGCCCTAAGAATGATTCCTCTACCATAAGGTCAACCTTGTATCAAGCAGTGTCTAATCTTCCTCCCAAGTCAAACTTGGACGATGAAGAAGAAGTTATATATCACACTCTAGAGGAGATGATCAAGAACCCCAGGAAACTACAGCATCGTTTATCAACGGACATTTCCTGCATGGAAGCAGCAACATTTACCAATAGAATAGTTGAGGAAAAGGACGCGGGAAGAATGAGATCCTTGCAAGGACGAGGGGCGGGAGGATGGCTTGAAACAGTCCCCACTTCAGACAAGCACGCACTAAAGCAGAATGAATTTCGTCTAGCGTCTTGTCTGAGGTTGGGTGTCTGTCTGCCATTCAGTCAGCTCCTTGTAAAATGTGAGTGTGGAGCAGAGCTGGACAGAGAAGGATATATCACTTGATTACATGTAAGTATGGGGGAGGTCCTGTCTGGACGCACAACACCCTAGTTTCTGGATGGAGCGAGTGTCTCAGCGATTTGCTCATATGCCACCAGATTGAGCCAAGACACAGATACATCCACACTGAAGATAGACCAGACATCACATTTTACGACGTAGACTCAGGAACAACAAAAGAGATAGATGTTGCTATATATGGCTCATCCCTGGAGCAAAGATACCATCAAGGGAGCGTCCACGACATGTGGATATGCAGCAACAAAACGAGAGGCAAGGAAGGAAGTAAAGTATCGCAAAGAATCATTACCAGATGGTTCTAAGCCTTTTGTTACTCCTCTGGTGTTCGAACACTTTGGTCGTTGGGGACCCAAAGCAGAGGAATTTTTAAATGAACTTGCAAAGAAGTCCAAAGACATGCTGGGAAGGAAAAATGAAGCAGCGTTTAGAAGCTATTGGAGAAGAAGATTTTCTGTGATTATTCAGAAATGTAACAGTAGAGTTGTTTTAAGAAAGCTATCTAGGCTTTCATTGAATTGTTTGGATGGACAAGACAAGCTAGAGATGGACAAAGCCATTCATAGTTCTATTCATTAATTAAAACGAAGAACAGTAGGAAAGTAGAACTTTTAGTACTGCAGCAAGTGATGTAAGTAGTGACGTTTGATGACAATAAAACAAATCTGTCTGTCTGTCTGTTTGTCTGTCTGTCTGTCTGTTTGTTTGTCTTTGTGTCTGCTTGTGTGTGTGTGTGTGTGTGTGTGTGTGTGTGTGTGTGTGTGTGTGTGTGTGTGTGTGTGTCTGTCTGTCTGTGTGTGTCTGTCTGTCTGTCTGTCTGTCTGTCTGTCTGTCTGTCTGTGGATCCGTATATGTGACTTTCTTTTCTGCAAGATTCTTATTGTTTTCCAATAAGTCATGTGGTTGTTGTTGCAAGAACCCTCATATACTGTACACTGGTTTCTTTGTTTGGGAAGGACTATCACAAGGAAACATGAGCAGTGCCAGCTGAGGTATGTTTTGTATTTAGTTTAAAATATTTTTTAAAGAAATTTGTGATAATGTAAATTTAATTAACTGATGAAGTTGGTGATTTATGTGACATGCTCATTTTGCGTTGTAGCTGTCAGCACCTGGTCTGCAAAAGTTGTTTGCAAGATCTACCTCAAGGTGTGTGTGTGTGTGTGTGTGTGTGTGTGTGTGTGCGCGCACGCGCACATGCATGCATGCGTATAGGCCGCACTATAGAACCCTAAAACAGACTACTTTGTAT
>NW_026912657.1:17500-24514 GCF_963422355.1 Corticium candelabrum | reverse complement strand
GCCTAGTGCAGGCAATGAAAGGTTCTCCGTCCAATAGTGTCAGTATGTCTGTTTGTAAAATACAAAGATCCTGTACTATTGATGCTGTTTCAGAACACACTATTTAACAGAGTATTACAGAAAAGCACTTTGTGTATTTCTGTTAACAGAGTATTACAGAAAAGCACTTTGTGTATTTCTAGCAGCTAGTTGTGCATATATCTTAAACATTAGAAGTCATGTGTTTTATTTCCCCTTTCTTTTATTTTTTGCGTGCACACATGTTTGGGAATCAGAGATGACACACAACAAAGAACAAAAACTGATGGCTTAATAGAAAATTTAATTTGTCAACTTTGCGTGGTGGTTTTGTATTTCAGAAGTACAGAAGACGTAGTTTTATGTGGTACTAATAGCACTGAAATTACAGTCTATTAATTAAGAAATGTTTTATGTTATTGTGTAGACAAGGCAGTACTACCAAGCAGAGTCAAGCAGCAGCCAAACAGCAAGACACAAATGAGAAACAGCAATCACAAACCATCGATATACAGATTGACGAAGCAAGTAGAGAGAAAGAGATGGAGGGGGACATGTTAGCTGATCAGTCTAAGATGACTAAAGGAAGTGAAGTCAACAATGGGATGTTTTTGACTCTCACTCGTCATGTTGAAGAATCAGAGAGTGGGGAAGCAGATGGACAACTTACTTCATCATCAAACACTTATGAGGTTGTCGGTCATGTTGTATCATCAGGTGCTGAGAGCAGTGGGATTGATTCTGACGAGAGTGGTCAGATGTTTTTGAGTTCTCGAAAAACTAGAAGGAGGATTGTCACAGCAATAGTTGATGAAGCTACTGCCTCCGAGCCAATGCAAAGACACAAGTCAGCAATTGGCAAGGATGATATATCAAGTATTCAACAGAAAAATACGACAGTCGCAAGACACACTCGTCGTAAAAACGTCACTAGAAAAGTAAATGTGACCAGTACATCGTCTAATGGTGATGGGGAAAGTAGTGAAAATGCAATAACAAACAGGGTTGATTATTGTACGACATCTAGTGACATCAGTAGTCCTGTACAACTTCGGAAGCATCAAGATGATAGTTCTGCAGCATTGTCATCCCTGGTGCATTCAGCTGTGTCTCGTAAAGTGTCTGCAAAAGTCTCTGATAGGAAGAAAAGGACAACTAGAAAATCAGTTGTAGTAAGTATTGACAATGCAATCGACAGCAGTGATGCTGATGATTTTATACCAGACAAGGGCAGTCAAACATTAGAGAAAACTAAATCATTGAGACGACTCAGAACATCGCAGAGCAGTGGGGAGAAAAATGGAGATATTGATGCTAACAATGATTTACAAGTGAAAACTACGGCAATAAGCAAACATAGAAAACAAGTTGTATCTCGCGTAGAGAAAGCGACTAGAAAAACTGGACAGAAGAAAGCTGCATCAAAGCAAGTGAAAGCTGCTGACTCTATAGCTGGTAGCTTTAGTAGAAGTGAAGGTAACAGAAGTATACAACAAAAAAGAACGAAAAGGGCGTCAGTTTTACCTCCCTCATTGCAGAAGACACAAAGTAAGAGAGAGATGGACAGTCAAAGTAGAAAACGGAAAAGCAGCAGGGAAGTTATGTCACCAAAGAAGAAAGAGGCTAGTTCTCAAGACAATGACTCTGATATTGCAGTGGAGACTAGAGCAGATTCTGATTCGTCTTTCACTGATGTGCAGCAAAGTGAGGTGCATCAGACTCAAGCGGGTCGAAAGACTCGGAAGCAGATTTTGGAGTCATCTTCAGAATCAGATTTACTGGAAAGTAAAGAAGTAGAGGAGGAGGTAGTGCCTGAATCGAAGAAGAAGATACAAAGCAGAAAGAGGAAAATGAGTGTTGGTAGGAAGATCACTGCACGAGGTGAATTCCAAACGGTTGGGAAGAAAAGAACAGGTGATCGATTGACAGCATCACATGAAGTGAGAGTGGGACAGTCTGGTCTGGGAGGTATGTGCACATGTTATGAGTTGTGTCTATTCGTTATGTTAGCAGTTAGCACTAACTTTGGGAATGAATTAGGGGAGAAGCGATAACACTAAATTGAATGACTGGGGACACATAAACAGTGTGTAAGATGCTTTGGAGGGTAATCGGAAGTGTAGGAAATATAGCGACGTGATCAGTGTGATCTTTCACTTTGTGTGACATGCACAGGTTTTGCGACAATGCTGCTACAGCATGCATTATTTATGGGTTGTAGATATATAATGAGACATGTTAGATATTGCATGCTACGTTTTGTCTGTTCTTCTGTCTGTCCGTCTGTCAAGGTCAAGTCCAGTAGTTAGTCTATCACTTTTTTGTTGGCAAGGACTGGTTTGCTTTCACAAATTCCTAGCATATGTACAAGTAGAATTTACATAAAGTATTTGTCTGTCTGTCTGTCTGTCTGTCTGTCTCAATACATACATTTCAGTTTAAATCAAACATTTACATTATGAACAATGTAGAGAGAAACATCCACAGTAACACTAACACTACAGGCCACTATGATCCTGAAGCATTCAAATTACATTGAGTACACTACGTTTCGACGATCTAGTCTCGCTATGCTAATATGTTTGTCTGAGATGACTTTCACGTTGCATCGTTGTAGTGTCACTGAAGTGATTGATTGCCACTTGGTCTTGAAGTTGGTCTCATTTTGTTTTTTCATCATCCTTTCACTCTTTGCCAGCTTGTTCAAATACTTTTCTGTCTCTGTCTGTCTGTCTGTCTGTCTGTCTGTCTGTCTGTCTCTGTCAATACATACATTTCAATTTAAATCAAACATTTACATCATGAACAACTTAGAGAGAAACATCTACAGTAACACTAACACTACAGGACCATTACAATCCTGAAGCATTTAAATTACATTGAGTACACTACGTTTCGACAATCTAGTCTTGCTATGCAGATGACTTTCACGTTGCATCCTTGTAATGTCACTGAAATGATTGATTGCCACTTGGTCTTGAAGTTGGTCTCATTTCGTTTTTTCATCATCCTTTCACTCTTTGCCAGCTTGTTCGAATACTTTTCTGTCTGTCTGTCTGTCTTTGTCTGTCTGTCTGTCTGTCTGTCTTTGTCTGTCTGTCTGTCTGTCTGTCTGTCTGTCTTTGTCTGTCTGTCTGTCTGTCTGTCTTTGTCTGTCTGTCTCTGTCTGTCTGTCTGTCAATCACGTTTATTTGAACATTTATCTATCATACATTTCTGCAACGCAAATAACTATATATGCTGTCCAACTACGATCAGTGTTCATGAACTACTAGTAAACTAAACTCAAACAGACTTGAAGGAACTAATAACTCTAAAAACTCTTAAAGCAGCTATACCACATGCAGAGCCCTCAGTGTCAGCTAGTGGTTAAAGTACTGTGTGGCATTATAGTCACACCTGTTGTCTCTAGTCTGTGAAGATGACTGTTGGAGATGACGTTCGCGTTGCACTTTTTGAGTTGGACTGAAGTCTGTCTGTTTGTCTGTCTGTCTGTCTGTCAATACATATATTTTTCATATATGAATTAGGATACAATAGCAAATGGCTAACTATGTTTGTCCTATGACAGTAAAAGCAAGAGAAAACAACTAACAACTAAATACAATATATATTTAACTACTAATTGGTTAAAAGGAATCATGTGATTCCTTTTTATAGAACATCTACAAGTCTGTCTGTCTGTCTGTCTGTTTGCCTGCCTGCCTGTCTGTCTGTCTGTTTACCAATATTTTCAACATTAAAATCTACATACAACACAACTAAGCAAGTCTACTGTCCCAATCGCACATAACCACTAACAAACTAAAAACCTCTCTCTCTGTCTGTCTGTGTTTAGCTATTTGTTCTTCTGTCAGTTTGTGCATCTGTGATTCTTGTTGTGATTGCAGTTTCTCTCTACATTATTGGAGTAGAAACCTATAGATTGTAGATTTTACATTTTGGTATCATCTTGTATTTTACCTTTAGCATCTGTTTGTGTAGATTTGTGTTTGTTTTTGTTGTTTTCTTGTCAGTCACCTTTTCCATTTTCATCTTTACACCTAGTGACACCAATGGTAGGGAAAGGTATTCGTCGCAGCAACCGAAATCGTGTACAACCGCTTCGCTATTGGAAGTTGGAGCAAGCCATATACAAAGTTACAGAGTTCGGTGAGCAAACAAATCAATAGCAGTCCCTGATAGTGCATCTAATCTAATGCTTGTAAACACTTTTTGACATTGTTTGAAGGTTTGCAGTTTGATGGAGTTTCACAGCCAGTCAACCCAACTCCTCGTCTACGTTCGTTGTTGTTGTTGTTATTACTTGAGTCATTATGATTGCTAGTTTTCTTTCTGTGTATAGCAAAAGCAAAACAACGTGTAAGGGCTAAAGCTCAAGCTATCAAACGTCTACCTCATACAACAGAGTGTAGTGTGGTTGATGAAAGTGAAGAGGAGGAGGAGGAAGAGGAAGACTTAATGTCTCGTTTGGTATGAAGTATTGTTACTCTGATGTATTGAGCATCCGATGACTGTCTTCTGCTACAGAAAGAGTATGGAGTTGTGGGTCTGGAAGTGACAACTGCTTCTGTAATAGCATCGGATGGGAATATCAGAGACATGGGTAATGTCTGTGAATACTGTATTTATGAATGAAACCAAATATGTTGTGCTTAAATAGATGTCTATGCTTGAATAGAAAGTGGCATTTTTAGTAGGTATGTGCATGTTCAAGGCTCTACTTTGACAACATAAATTTGAAATGGTGGACCAGTGTCAAATAGGAAGGAAAACGTTAAGCTTGAGACACTAGACGAAGTCATAAAAGGTGTTTTTAGATTTCTCAGGCTGTGTACATGAATTTGCGTTAATAGGCAGTTGAAATTCAAGAGGAGGTTGCAATACTTTGCTATTGTGTTGAGGGAGTTGAGGGAGATTTTTAAATTTTCATATTGTAACTTTACTTATACGCTTGTTGTACTGTTACTCAAGCATTAGTTGAAACACAGCACAAAGCTCAATGGAACGGCATCATTCTAAAATGTGTATCAGACAACATCATGAGAAAACGTTGACGCAAGGACCCTTAGATAACGAGAATTGGAGAATGTGCTTAATGTCACATGACCTTAACATACACGAGTAGTATCAGTAGTTTAGATGTAATCAAGCTTAATCATTCGGTGTTAGTACATTTATTTTCATTGGGTTGACATCAATTACTGTTATTTTAATACATTGCAAACTTTATTGTTTCTATTGTACATATCTAAACGGATTAGGTTATGTGAAAGAGTTATGCTATCTACGAATGCTTTACTAAACTATATGTAAAAGAAGAACGGCGCCATCTTTATATTTTCTAATTCACTCAGGAAATGCCATACTATGAAGTCTTCATAGTGGTGCAAATTTGAAAGTTTGGTTGCAAAAATTGAGACAATTACGGATGACTTATAGCAGACATATGGGTTTAAGATATTGTAGCATTGGTGGTTGTAATGAAATCGCGAGAACATATAACATTCTCTCCTGTTGTAAGTGCTCACCAAGTGGAGTAGCTTTGCAACCAGTGTGTACACATGCAGGTGTACACATGCAGTCACCCACTGCAGGTGCAAATGAAGCAAGAGCAATGTATAGTTGGATCTTTGTCTGTGTTCCATCTAGTTCTCAGTGAACAGTCTGGTTATATAGTGAATAATGATTGCTCATTGGGTTATTGCTGTGCTCTGATTTGTAGATGTGCTTCGACACAGTGAAGGGCTTGACATGCGTTCTCCTTTTGGCGATGTCGCTTCTACTAATGATGACATGATTCTTGCTAGACCTTTCAACTACAGCTCGTTTTCTTCAGGTGTGGTGATCATCAGACCTGGTGGTGAGAAGGAAAGCAGCGTGGTACGCAAGTCAACTTTGGTAAGTGATTTGTGTCATAATCTTGTTTATGTGGCTTACTAGTGGGTTTGGTAGGTTTTTCACATCATGACCGGTGAGTTGATAGTACAGATACACGGTACTGTCTTTTATGCTAAGAAAGGCACCAGTTTCATTGTACCCATTGGTAAGTAATTTTTAGTACATTTCTGGAGTATGTCATGTGGGTGGTCATTGTGCATCAAATAATTATTTTGTGACATTTTGCACATGCATATTTTATTTAACATATTGGGTATTTATGTTTATTATTTAGTTATTTTATCTATTTGTTTATTTGTTTGTTTATTTATTTATTATTCAGATTGTTGTGATGTGTTTATGTTGAATTTGACATGCTGGTGGTGCATTTGCTTTGTTCGGGTCTGGCAGACTTGCACTACACACACACACACACACACACACACACACACACACACACACACACACACGCGCGCGCGTGCACACACACACACACACACACACACGCGCGCGTGCACACACACACACACACACACACACCTGTGTGGGTGGGTGGGATTATTGCAAGTAACAATGTGTTGTGTCTCTTTAGGTAATTCCTATTCTCTGAAGAACATTGGACAGAAAGATGTTAAATTGTACTTTGTTCATGTCAAACATGCTGCTCCAGTTGACGTTTGTTAATCGGTATTGGCATTTAACTATCGGCAGTCGTTCTACCAAACACTTTTCTTCTGTAGTAAAGCTAACTTACTTATTTGCTTTCTTATCATCACCAATTGTAGCTGTCTAGTTGCAGCATTCATGTGACTGGATAGGCGGTACGGTACGCGCACGACGTTGTAAATTATTTAGTTGTGTACTGTCAGTGTGTTTGTTAATTTAACATAGTCACGCGCGTTACCAGGCTCACGTGAGCCTGGCAATGTCAATTTCCCGTATAACCCTTTCACCAAGGTTTATACGGGGACCGGGCACTGCCACGAAGCTAATTTAGTTAAAGCTGACGGTTTATAATAATATCCGACTCTGATGTACACTGTATTGTGATATATACAAAAAACATTTTTATTTTTAGTATTTAGGTAAATATTTTGCTTTTAAGAGATTAATTTT
>NW_026912657.1:0-12500 GCF_963422355.1 Corticium candelabrum | reverse complement strand
CTTGCATATTGCGTGCAAGTGTGGGCATGTTGATATCGTCAAGTTTCTCTCCGGCGTCGGGGCGAGTCTTGAGGAGTATAGCTCCCTCGGGAGGACCCCCCT
The DNA here is from genome assembly GCF_963422355.1 of Corticium candelabrum. Lineage (NCBI taxonomy): Eukaryota > Metazoa > Porifera > Homoscleromorpha > Homosclerophorida > Plakinidae > Corticium > Corticium candelabrum. The sequence continues at coordinate 12,398 of NW_026912657.1, read as the reverse complement.
GTTGACGGCTGCGGCTGAAGGTCACGTGGAAGTTATCCGGGAACTTGTGAAAGCTGGTGCGGATCTCAATACGAGGACTGTGGAGTCGGGTGGTTCGTGTCTGCATGCCTGCTCGTTCGTGTCGGGCTCGGTTCCCGCTGCTCGGCTGTTGTTGGATCTCGGGTTGACGCCGCAGCCGAACCGATTCGGGATTCTTCCGATTCTTGATGCGGCCGCTATGGGAAACGACGAGATGTTGACCTTCTGGATGAAGTACTATGAACCGTCTCTTTCCAAGAATGCCGTCCTCGCGTGTAACGCTTTATCTCTGGCTGGCACCAATTTCTGGCGTCGAAACAAAGCAAAGGCATTCATGTATTTCTATCGCTCATTGAAGCTTCGTATAGAGCAGAATCTCCCTGAAGACGAGTTTGCTCCATTGCCTCCAGTGAGCGATTATCTGAACGGCACGGAAGTGACGACTCTGTCCGAGTTGCAGATGCTGCAGGAATCAAATGACATCCTACGACTGCAGCAGCACTGCTTCATGGTACGCGAACGTATTCTGGGATCGTGTCATGTGACAATCGCTCGTCCCTGTATCACGTACGGCTACTACTTAGCCCGGAGCGGATACGAAAAGCAGGTGCTGCCGATGTGGCTGTATGTTCTCGATCGGCAAATCGATCGCTTTCTGAGAGACAGACATCCGACGTTGGCATATGCGACGCTCTTCACGCTCGCACAGAGTCTCCGTCTCACCGAACTGGAGGTCGTCAATCCACTCCCAGCGTTCGAACGGCTGCTTCTCATACTAAAAAACATTGGGAAATCTCATGAACGTACGTGGGTCATGTGCGAACTTGGACTGCACTTTCTCAGTCTCGTCTTGATGCACGCGAACAAGTTCCCGGGCAGCATCAACCACCACGATGTTGTACAGCTGACGTATCACTTCCTGGAGATCGCACCGACTGGTCCTCGTGGACAGACGCTACTTCACTGTGCGGTGAACTCCCAGACGACGACGTTACACACGGACAGCTGCCTTGGTCTTGATCTTTGCACGTTTCCTTGTATCGACACGATCAGCTGTCTGTTAGCCGCCGGTGCTTGTGTCAACGCGGTCGATGTTGACAGAAACATGCCGCTGCACGTATTACTGGCGTCTTGTTCTGCAAGCGTTGATCCAAAGATTGTCAGACTTCTGTTGAAGGCTGGAGCTTATCCGTATGCGAGAAACGAGAGCCGAGCGCGGCCGAGTTTCTATTGCAATAATCGGCCGGAAGTGTTGGAGGTTCTGCAACAGGCGGAGTCGATTAGCTTGCAGATGTTGGCCTCGTACGCGATCGTGGATCACAATGTGCGGTATAAAGATGTGCTACCACAGAAACTTGTTCAATACGTGGGAATGCATTGAGACTTACTGCTGACTGTCAGATAGTCGTATATTGATATTGATATAAATTTAGTGCTATACGCATCTATTCTGTATACAAATAATGGAAGTTAGTGGATATAACGTTGACACGTGATCAAATAGTTGTCCCGTATGTTTAGTATGGTGGACATGACTCTAGCTAATGCAAAGGGTTTGCACTGTAGTTCTTTACCGCCGTTGCTCTTACTATGTAAGCGTATCATATGAAATTGCGATGCATTGATTGTGCACGTGAATAGGAAAACGTGATCGGCACGATCTCATCACATGCACCGTCAGCACAAAAGCCCGGATACACAATTACACATCAGGCGGGCAACTTCCACTCTCCATGGATTTCTATCCACCGGACCCACCGGGAACGATAGAGAACGCCATGGCAGAAACAATCAGGTAATCATGCGACGTTTTCGCGCCAGCGTTGACTCTCGATCGCCATTTCTCTCATTTCGTGCAGAATGATACGCACAGAGCCACAGGACGATGCGACATCGCATGGCAACATTACGGCCGCTCGGTCGACTGCAAGGCCTAGAGGTCGCATCCCGAAATCGAGGATGGCGCGCCCGCACTCGCATCTCTACCGCACGTCGGGTCGGAAATCCAAGGGCGGGAAGCATTCGCGGCGGTGGGAGAACTGTATGGGAGATGTGTGAGTGTCGGTGTTTGTGTGTGTGGCGATGGAGTTCCCGTATGTGTAGCTCAGTTCATGATGAGGTATGTGGATGAGGAAGATGAGTTGCTTGTCGAGGATATTGTGCCTGAGCACTGCTCCGCTTTGACGTCTTTGTTTACTGAACCGAGGAATATGGAGGTGTGTGTGCCTGTTTGTTTGTTTGTTTGTCTGTCTGAGTGCCTGGGTGGGTGTGTCTGTCTGGGTGGTTGTGTGGGTGTGTCTGTCTGTTTGTCTGGGTGTGTCTGTCTGTTTGTCTGGGTGTGTCTGTCTGTTTGTCTGTCAGTGTTTGTTTGTTTGTTTGTTTGTCTGTCTGGGTGGCTGTGTGTGTGTGTGTGTGACTGTCTGTCTGGGTGGTTGTGTGGGTGTGTCTGTTTGTTTGTTTGTTTGTTTGTCTGTCTGGGTGACTGTGTGGGTGTGTCTGTCTGGATGGTTGGGTGGGTGTGTCTGTCTGTATGTTTGTTTGTTTGTCTGTGTGTGGTTGTTTGTTTGTCTACATGTTTGTCTGTCTGTTTGTGTTTGTCTGTCTGTGTGGGTGTGTCTATTTGTTTGTTTGTTTGTCTGGGTGGCTGTGTGTGTGTGTGTCTGTCTGTCTGTCTGGGTGTTTGTCTGTTTGTTTGTTTGTTTGTCTGTCTGTGTCTGTCTGTTTGTTTGTCTGTATCTGTCTGTTTGTTTGTTTGTCTGGGTGGCTGTGTGTGTGTCCGTCTGTCTGTCTAGGTGTATGTCTGTTTGTTTGTTTGTCTGTCTGTGTCTGTCTGTTTGTTGGCTGTCTGTGTGGATGTGTCTGTCTGTCTGTCTATTTGTGTGTGTCTGTCTGTTTGTCTGTTCAGTGTTTTGAAAGTCGCAAAATTTTCTACTCACCAAAGTAAAAGCCTTGGAGTCCCAATGCGTGCATAAATTAATTATATTAATTCAGCTATGAGCCTAAAAGAAAAGGGACTTTGTAAAGTTACGAGACTTGGCGAGTAGCGTACTCTAAACGTATAGGGCTAAACCGACTTCCGGTCTGGGGACTATGTGTCTGGCTGGCTGGCTGGCTGGCTGGCTGGCTGGCTATGTCTGTCTCGCTACAGGAATGTGCCATGCCTTCTTAGTGTGGCCCAATCACGAAGCATTAATTCCTGTATGTTGTACGTGGCAACCAGATACAATGGACAAACAGCCAATCGTACGCGCGAAACTTCCTTGAGAGAGTTTTCTCACCAGAACAGTGTAATTCATGTTTGCGATTGCTAGGGACTGTCGGACATAAACGACAGAACTCACCTGTCTGCAACTGCTGACCCAAAATTGATCGCTTTCTTGGTTTTATGATATTTATACGGGAATCTAACATTACATAACCACTAGAGATTTTATGTCCCGTATACGATAACTCTACTTGCGGCTACTACAGACTTTCCGGTCACGCGAAACGACAGTCGCTATGTAGGATTTTAAATACATGTTACAAGTAGCACGTCTAGAAAGAAAATAGCGTGTATATTCGTAATTCTTTGCGACAAATACTCCTCCTACCGTACGTGGCCCGGTGTTCAGCACTTTGAAGGCTTGTAGCTGTAGAAGCGACGGTGTAAACACAGCTTCAATTACTAGTATATTTTAGTAACTGGTACAATTACAATAAAAATAAGTAAATTGGTGTTGAAACTTGTAAAATTATATTGTTTGTTTTGAGTAGTTATATGATATGAAATAAATATCATCAAACCTGTGATAGCTACACACTTCCCCTTTTAAGTAATTATTTACTATTTAACAAGCTACTGTAGCTATGTCTAAAAGTTAGTAACGGTTGTATAACAGAATTTGCAGTAATTACTAGACTGTACTTATGTGTATTACTGATTGACTTTGTTTTACAACAAACAACAAATGCATTACATTTTATCCTCATGCTCATCATCATCCTTGATTCTTTTGTTATAGACGATTTTTCTTGCCATAAGGTGCAATATATAGACGCCTCTTAACTTTTCCCAATTTTGACGATATAGAAATTAATATAGAAATTAATATAAAAATTAATATAAAAATTAATAAAAATTAATAAAATTAATATAAAAATTAATATAGATATTAATATAGAAATTCATATAGAAATTAATATAGAAATTAATAGCCTATGTAGGATCAAAGGTCTCTACATTTAGAACTGACCATGGTATTCACATTTCCATCATGATCTATTAGACTGACCTAACCTAACCATACATAAAAGCTCTTCACCACTGTTTTTATATAGATTCATGTACACCTACAATGTAAATGCTCATCTTAGATTCTTGAGCCATACTCTAAAATCTGTGCATGTGGACTGCAATATACATGTAGCTGTGTGCAAGCCCTGCATGGTGTGCTCTTGACCCTAGGAGTAGATTCAGACTACATTGAATTTGCCACTAACATTTGGCTATGAAACTATACTCCCTTACAACTCACTGCATATATTGTAGGCGACTAGATGGTTTCTGAAAGGCGGCTTTTAACCATGATTATGATATTGCATTGGAAGAAACCTACAGGTGAATTTAACACATACGTAATAGCATTTAGGCCTAGATGACAAAAGTGTGGTACTGCAATGACTCAGAAAACATCACTAGGCATGTCTGGTTTCACAAGAAGGTTTGCAGGTTTGCAGTCACATTCTTTGTGTACACAAGAAATGTGTAAATGAGATTGCGGTTTCAGCAGCTGTTTTAAGTAAGTATTCTTTACACAGTATATATGGACAATTTAGATAAATATGATTGCCATTCTGACAGCTTTTCAATACTTATGTAAACAATTAGCCCTACAGGATATGTAAACTCAACACCTCCTGACTACAGTACAATTCTGAACATGGCTGCCCGCTTCCCTGCTAATCTGTGGCGAGTGGACAGCTACCTTCTACTCGCCAACATTGATTTAGACTCACCATTGGCGAGTAGGCGAGTGGGAATTTCGAACACTGCTGTTTGTCTGTCTGTATGTATGTTTGTCTGTCTGTTTGTTTGTCTGTCTGTTTGTCTTTCTGTCTGTTTGTCTGTCTGTCTGTTTGTTTGTCTGTCTGGGTGTGGAGTGTGGTAGTGTCTGTCACAATTTTAATTATTCATGCCGTATCCCTATGTAGATGTGGACAAAATTTGTCAACAGGACAGAAGACGAACAGTCCGATTTTCTATCAGGCATGAGGAGCCAACACATAACAAACGAGCTGTCCAGTGACTTCGACATAACAGCAGGTATGAGTCAGTTAATTATTGTGTGTGTGTGTGTGTGTGTGTGTGTGTGTGTGTGTGTGTGTGTGTGTGTGTGTCACTGTGTTACCTTGCCTATAACAACAAATTAACCAACCCGTAACCTTCTCTACAGACGAACCCGATTCGGATCCTGAAAAGTGCTACCAGCGAATCAGTAGAAAAATACGATCAATACTTCGCAATCGGCATCTACCACTCGTGAGCCATTCATTCAACACTCCACATCAAACATGCTACTGCCACTTTATTCATTCCAGGCGACCCTCAAAGACATTGAAGAGGAGCTACTACATTGCTTTGAGTCGTGCCCAGATGGCGTCACAATCATGCTCATTCCCAACAGGTCAGACACGGTTTCCATTTTTGTTTCTTTTGTTCACCGATTTTTTCGTGTCTTTTTTTTAGTTTCGATCGGCTGCTACTGCACGCCGTTTGTCACTATTTCCAGCTGCAGTCGAACAGTTAGTTGATCAATTTGTATGGCTATCTGATTCTGACTGTGTTATACGTGTGTGTGTGTGTGTGTGTGTGTGTGTGTGTGTGTTTGTGTGTGTGTGTGTGTGTGTGTGTGTGTGTGTGTGTGTGTGTGTGTGTGTGTGTGTGTGCATTGCAGCGTATCACGTTGGTGGTCATTGTCACACCGAAGTCGAAAGCAAGAACCAAGAGTTCCTGCCGCCGCCGTTGACTCTGTCTCAGTACTTGCAAGTGTGAGTTGGAGGCGAAGATTAGGGCAATAAATTGTATATCGGTAGTGTAAATTAATTAATTAATTAATTATTGACAGACGGTTGTGCACAATGGATTTCAGTATTCTGATAGTTATTATTATCATTATTATTATTTTAGCTTTTCTCGTTTAGTATTGGATGCCCAATGTAAGTTTTATTGTCTGGAATCGGTGAGGCTTGCTGCTTGTTTGTATGTGAGCTAAAGCTATCCCCACATCTAATACTTTTATTCAATGGTTAATATCAATAATTTTTTAGGCCTCCTTTGTGGCAATGCCATACAAAAATGTGACCTTTAGTTTTCAGTTGTCTAGTAAAATGATCAGACGTGATTGATGATACAATATTCACTCCTCCTGCTAATAGGGGTGTACCCTTCTTGGGACTACTAATGGCCTATGGTATAACAAGCATTTTAACAATCTATTTACATGTCACTAAACAAACGTGATTTACAATGTATCCGGTTTATGTTTGAGTTAGTCTTATGTAGAGTTCATAGTTTAGTTGATCTGTTCCAGTGTAGTCTGCTTCGTAATTCTGTAACCACACACACACACACACACACACACCAAGAAACGTTCTCGTCGTCTACTCTCAGCACAATTCGGCGACTCTGTACAACTGCTTAGTGTCCTGGATAACGGTGTATTGTTTGGGAATGTAAGCATGAACACAATACGTTGTGTATCACATTTGTTTACTGATGTGTAAATATTGTTGGGGGTGTTCATATCAATGATCCATTGTGTGTGTGTGTGTGTGTGTGTGCGCGCGCGCAACATTGTGCTTGTAGGCAGGTGTTACAATCCTTGTCTGGGGTCACTAGAGACAGGCACTTGTATGCTGTACTTGGTGCAGTACTGAAAGGAGGTAGCATGAGGTCAGAGAAGTAATGCAGTGAGGCAAAGCAGACAGAGCAGAGCAGCAGACGTCTAATTGCTTAGCAGCCAGAATTCGCGTGACACACACACACACACACACATTCATTGCAGTTTGGCTCTCACACACATCGATTCTGCTGGGTTCATATCCAGCGACTATTTTTACAAAAATCACAACAATTCTTGCAATGTACAACATCCAGCTATTTACAGTACAAACATTGCACTACAAAGCATGCTTAATTAACTAAGCAACACTAAACTATTTCTTTGTCTACATAGCATAACCCATAACCCACACTCCAACAATCAATACACAAGACATTTACAACTCGATTCGTAACTGTACAAAATGTCCACCGAAATGATAGCGACTGTTGCTGTTGCTATCACTGATCACTGTTTTCCTATCTTCTCACTTCACATTAGAGTAGATTGTATCGGACCGCAAGTAGTGATCAACGAGGCTGTAGATCGAGTGATAGTGCTCCTACACAGAAAGCAAACAATGTGAGTAGACAACAGCATGCACACACTCATGACATTATGTAGTGATGTTTACCCTACCCGCTTCCAATGTTTTACAAGTATGGTGATTCTTGAAAATGTACTCTTGAAAAATTGTAGAATAAAATTTTTGGGGAGTCTCAAAAGGTGCCATGGCAACTCAGCGATGAAGCGAGCGGCTTCTCTTCTCTTCCGCTTGTAAACCGAAATGCCAGTAGCACTTACTGTATGATATACTGTGTATGTAGAGAGTCAACTGACAGAAAACTTTTGCGGTAGTGTTGTGGTGAGTGACGTTGTAATGTTTAGTGGATTGAATCAGATCGAGAGTAATTAATTAACAAATAATTAATTAAATCAAAAATGACTAATATCATATGCCAAAACCTCGAAAAATCATGATTAAAAAAAGTCAAAATATTTTTGGAGCATCGCGAAGACTTAGTCTCGAAAAACATTAGAACTGGTGTGTGTGTGTGTGTGTGTGTGTGTGTGTGTGTGTGTGTGTGTGTGTGTGTGTGTGTGTGTGTGTGTGTGTGTGTGTATGTGTCTGCTGTTCCCTCTGTTACAAAGTAAACATGCCAGCATGTCAGACTGCATGCACACACACACACACACACACACACACACACACACACACACACACACAACACTTGGCAAGTATGCACTACAGCTTGCCAATAATAGTAATAAATTTTATACTAAATAAATGACCTACCAGTGTCTGGATTATCCCCGGCCGCTGGTTGCAAAGGAATTTGGCAACATGAAGTATGTTGACTACACCCTCATTCTGCACTTGCTCCAGCACATTGTAGGTCGCACAGAATACACCCGAACGTCCCATCCCGGTGCTAAAACGGCAACAATGGTAATCAATATGTCGTGTGTGTGTGTGTGTGTGTGTGTGTGTGTGTGTGTGTGTGTGTGTGTGTGTGTGTGTGTGTACGCACCAGCAGTGGACAACAATGCGACATCCACTGTGCCGTTTCTGCCACTGGTCGAGCTCACTCATCATTCTAAAGAGTCCCCTGACATTAGACGGCGTGCCATCTACCGGCCAAGCTGTATAGTGAAAAAGTGTGATGTCACGTTCGTCCATATTCTACACACAAACACATCACAAACAATCCCCAATAGTCATAACACGTTACCTTCGTCAAGTGAAGTCTGTACACCAAAAATGCATTTTTCAACTCTACGGATGTCGTTTTGACTTTCAAATGCCCGTATGTACATGATCCCGACTCGGGCCAATACTATAAAAATGTATTATATTTATTTGAACGTGTGGGTATGTTATGGAGAGTCATACGATGTCATGTTCATCGTGTTGTGCAAGATTGACAATGGCGGTCACGTTCTGTTCGTAGACCATCTTCCACATGTCGATCTTTGTTGAGGGAAGAGGAGCCTGAGTGACGATGAATGCTTTACGAGCAGAATAACTCTAAACAGATCAACCATAATATAATAATATTGGAATTTTTATGATCGAGTGGATGTTAATTGTGTTTGTGTGTGTGTGTGCGTGCGTGTGCATGTATGTGTGTGTATTATGTCTCACAATGTTGACATACATTGACGTAACTTGCATTGATGTAGTCCGCTCCTTCCTCTGTGTTCACGTAATCTGCATCCAGTGAGTCGTCATCAACATGCAACATGACACGAACCGAATCGGCTGCACACACATCATCATCATCATCATCATCACACCACACACATCATCATCATCATCACACACCACACACACACACACACACACACACACACACACACACACACACACACACAACTGACGAGGAAGAAACTGCGACGTTCGATTCTTCCTCCTCAACACCGTCGGCAACAGTGCGGACATATAATCCGACTCATCAGGACACGAACTCAGTCGTAGCAATGCCTGTTGCCATAGATACAAACACATGATAAGACCCCAACCATATCCACCATTCTGTACCAACCTTATGCTCCTCACCAATCCTTCCACCACCCACCTGCATGGATGCGATACTCAAAAACTCGTTACGGAACTCAGACGCCAACAAACTGTTTTTCTGAGTGTAATAAGCTTCGACGATGGCCTCGTGGATAAGACTATATTGCAACTACAAGATCCAGTTGGCTGCTTACATCGTTTCACGTTTGGAAATTCGTTTGTCCAACTCACCACACTCTGCACCATTTCCTTGCGGCTCATCCTCAAGTCTGTAACAACCCTGCAGACGTCGATCTTCTGTGTTGGCTTCAAGTTCAAGCAATCAACTATAAAATCAATCGTCACGTACGTTCCCGACCGACCAACACCCGCACTAACACATCAAACAACAAAATTAATACAAACTGAGTTTTGTGTTTAAAAATTTAAATTTAAAGTTTAATCAAAATTTTGATTTTACAAAAAATTTAATTTTTTAAACTTCAAATTTTGATCTTTTAATTTTTTTAATTTTGTTTTTTAAAATTCAAATTTAAAAATAAAATCTCAATTTTTGATTTATTTAATTTAAAAAATTTAATCCAAATATATAGTAAATGTAAATGAAATCACATCGAATCTCTTAGTTTTATTAGAAATCTAGTGAACCTGCAGTGTACAAGCAGAGGAGATGGTGACCCGCTTGTGTCTCGTCGCACTCGATAGAGAAGTCCCAACAAATCGGTCGCATACATGGGGACACCGTGATCAGGCCAGCTCTTGAAGTGATAATGTTTTATGCTTCGCTTCTCGTCCAACTACAAATCATTTATTTTATTGAGTCACGTGACAAGTATTCATACGTCATGTGACTGACCAAAGTCATCTTTATCAGTCTAACTGTATAGTCGGCTAAGTCTGTAATGGATTCGACTTCAATTGTGAGACCATCGTAATGCACAGGTTCGTTATCAAGCCAATATTGCTTGCATTTGTTCTAAGTCAAACAAGCAGTGACTACAATGTCACACACACACACACACACACACACACACACACACACACACACACACACACACAAACACACACGTGAACACATGCACACACACACACACACACACACATGCACGTGAACATGCACAGACAGACAGACACACACACACACACACACCTTCCCATTCTCAACTGTTCGAGTCAGCATCACAATGGCTGAAGGCTCTTTCAACCACACCATACGCCAGAAGTCATGGCAAGTCGCCGGCAACGGACCTACCAACGCCTCAATATTAATTACCATCGATTACATCCATAACTCCCACCGTACTCACCTTGTGCTACGATGTACGAATCACGCCTCTCAAACCCCTAACAACCAATCACACATCAATACAACCAATCAGAATGCATGTGAGGTATACACACATCTATGCATGTCGCGTTTATATATTCTGTCTCCAGTTTGCTCATTCCTGCCAATTCCTCCAACATCACACACTTACCATCATCTACACACAAACATTCACTACAAAACCAAAAACACAATAATTCATTAATTAATTAATATTGTTTACATGGAACAATGTTCTGATATCGATTCTTCTTCTTGTTCTCGCGCTTTCGCCCGAACGAGGAGCTCTGATCAATACCGACATCCGACAAACCCTGACAACACAAACACCATAATATTATTATCTTACATACAAATGTATATCGTGTGAGACTGACATCAAATTCATTGATGAATCCCTCGTTGTTGGCTGCCTTCATGTTTTTAACATGTTGCTCAAACTCTTTGATTACGCCTGGATTTTTATATAAAAAATAAAAATATAAAATTTAAATATAAATATAAATACAAATAATAATATAAATAAAAAATTTAAATAAAAAATTATACTAATATAAACATAAATAAAAATTTAAATAAAAAATAATAATATAAATATAAATAAAAATTTAAATAAAAAATAATAATAATATAAATTAAAAATTAAAAAAATTAATAATAATATAAATATAAATAAAAAATTTAAATAAAAATAGTAATAATATAAATACTGGAATAAATAAAAAATTTAAATAAATAATAATAATATAAATACCCAAATAAATAAAAAATTTAAATAAAAATAATAATAATATAAATAAAAATTTTAAATAGAAAATAATAATATAAATACAGAAATAAATAAAAAATTGAAATAAAGAATAATAATAATTATATAAATATAAATAAAAAATTTAAATAAAAAATAATAATAATATAAATACTGGAATAAATAAAAAATTTAAATAAAAAATAATAATAATATAAATATAATTTAAATAAAAAGTTTAGATATAAAATATTTATATTATATATTTTTTATTATATTTTTTAGTTTAATTATATATTTTATACATAAATAAATATTTTATATTTACATTAAATTTGTATAAAAATAATAAAAATGTAACCACAAAGTACAAAATTAAAACAATAAAATCTAAATATAAGATTTAAATAAAAATTAATAAATACATATAAAATATTTATATTAAATATAAAGTTAAAGTTAAAATAAAAAATTTTAATATTTATATTTTATATATATAGTAGTGGACAATAGTATTTGCCGGGTTTTTCAAGATGTTTGCGTTTTAACCTGGGTGCGTTGGTCAGTAGTGACCTGACGAATAATTAGAACCAACATCTGACAATAGAATGATATGAAATACTTCAAAATATCCCTCTGCCGGTGATAGGACTCAAAACAGTTTTTCAAAACCGGTTCAGAGAATGCCATTTATGATTACTATAGTGACTGAAATTGGACATTTTGACCCACAATAGTGCTAATTGGTACAGAATTGAGTCTAAATCAGTTGGTTGTTGCAATTTAAGATTATCGTTACAATCTAGTTAAAAGACGATTAAGTTTACATTACAACTTATCAAAACATATTCAATGCAAACAATATTCCAACCTTTGAAAACAAACTAACTTGTCAATTTATGCTCATATCAGCACTTATTT